>NC_066885.1:23552841-23560341 GCF_022985175.1 Labeo rohita | reverse complement strand
TTAAAAATAAAATAATACTAATATAATAATAACTCACCCTCATGTCATTTCAAACCTTTCTTTTGTGGAACATAAAAGAAGGTATTTTGAAGACTGTTGGTAACGAAGCTGTTTTGCTTACCAATGACTTTCATTGTATGAACAAAAAATGTTGAGATGTTCCTCAAATATCTTCTTTGATGTTCCATAGTTCACACTAGGCCGTTGCAGCCGAAATGTTTACGTATAATAAATTTTATGTTGAATCAAATAAAATATTTCTTTCTAAAGCTACAATTTGTAATGTCTACTTGATGTTCTTTAACACAAAACTGGCTTTTAATAAATTAATTAATTAATCGACACATCATGTAATTAATTAGATGAAACATTTTAACCGACTGAAAGCCATATTATTAAACTAAAAGACGAAAAAGAAAGATGCTGAGAGATAAGCAGATGTGTGTGAGAAAATATTATATATGGTGTAAAATAAATAAATAAATAAATAAATGACACAGCGAAGAATAATAGTTCCTATTCTCTGTTTTTGTTACATGTTGGCATGTTACCTTGGAACATTCTCTTGCCATTTACTGTTGCTGTCAGGACTATTTTTAGCAGAAGGACGCCATTTAATCGAAAAAAAAAGTAACATATCAACACATGCATTTTTGGTTTTAATAATTTTAATTGTGTGGTAATCACTTTATAAAAGCAATAAGGTACATACAACAAACAGAGCTTAATTGTTTTAAAAAAATGAAAATATAACTAGATTTGCAATGCTACTACATATGGAAATGCGTTATCACATTCTGTACTTCATTTGAGATAGAACGATAGAAATGTTCATGGCTTTCAGAATAACATACAATAAAATGCCATTATCCTCTGTTAGTGGACTAATTAAATTAGTGAAACTGTCAAAAGTCTTTTTAATAGAAGCCCAACATGCCCGTAGCTAAGGAAACATTTTTACATTTTATCCAAAGCAGCTTAAAATGTAACGTACAGCTGGTAATCATGACCTTGGCTTGTTTGCACTATACTCAACCATTTGAGCTACAGGAACTGAGCTAAACCCAGCTGCAAACCAGATTGCAGAAATTGTCACTAATGTCACGTACATGCATACAAACACAGTTTCCTAAAAATGCATGTACACAAGTGCATTTAGCTGACAGAATCCAAGTTGTCATAATCCACATTGGCTTTGCATGTACTGTAAAAAGAAATGGGGAATAAGTTGTGACATGATGTTCCCTTGAGGCTGATGCAAATATCAGATCTGTATTGAATCTTGTTGGTATCCAGATCGCTGATAGAAAACAGCGGAAATGTGTGTAAATCCCTCGCAGCGCAAATGCTACACTGGTACTACACGTTTCTGTTTTGTTGATATTTCAAATCCTGAATTATTTCCAGCAGAGAGGTGTTCTGAAGCAGATTCTGACTCATCCTGCTCGAGCTTTGATGTTTTACCCATCTTTTTCTCTCTGTGGTTTTCAAAGCCTCACATCCCTTTCCTCTTTGAATGTCTGTCCTCTGTGGATAGTTTCGCTGTGAACACCTGTTTGAAAAGTTACAACAAGCATTCTTTATTAGCCTCATATTTGAGTGAAAGGTTTAGCATTAAACATCTCAGCAGCAGATTCAGATCCTAAAGAGATTGTGTTCTTCAAAAAATAGCTGAAGGGCAAGGGACTATTTGAAACTTGAGGACTAGTTCATCCAAAAATAAAAAGTCTGCAATCATTTACTTACCATGATCCGGTTCCAAACCTGCATGACTTTATTTATTTATTTATTTATTTATTTTGGCTATTGTATGGATTTTTGAAGTGATATGATAGCTGAAAAGTTTATTTTAATGAGTAATGCTGCTTACAAAAAAAAAAAAAAAAAAAAAAAAAAACAATGTGGCACATAATTTGTGAACAAAACAGTGTTAGATCTTTTCAGCAGATTAAAGAAAAAACATCATGAATGAATTATTCATGAATTTGACCGGTCTTGAATTCAGTTCATTGATCTGGTCACAGTGGTTAACAGGTCACTGGAGGGAAGATTTCAATGAATAACCACTTAAACTTTGGATTTCATCACAGAAAGCTATCATTTCACTTTAAAAGACATGGAATATAAAACAAAAGTTGTATTGATGTTTTTTTGGTTTTTTTGGGGGATACTTTTATTATCCTTTTGGAACCTTTCAGGCCTCATTCACTGCATATTTAAAACTTCACCTTTTGTGTACTACAAAATAAAATAATAATAATAATAATAATAATAATAATAATAAATAAATAAATTGTAGAATGGAAAAGAATCAGCTACATTCAGCAATATTTTTTTTCATTTAGTTTAACTTTAAATAAATAAATACAGTAGAAAAAATCAGCTACACTGAGCAATATTTTTCTTACCATTTAGTTTAACTTCAAATACTAAAATAAATACTACTAAAAAAATACTAAGTATAATAGAAAGAATCAGAATACTAAAATGACTAGAATGAATGAATGAATGAATAAAATAAAAAAATAAATGAGCTACATGTAGCAATATTTTTTTACCATTTAGTAGTTTAATTTGAAATAATAATTAAATATATAAATAAATAAAAAATAAATAAATAGAAAAGAATCAGCTTCATTCTGCAATATTTATTTTTTTACCATTTAGTAGTTCAATTTGAAATACTAAATAAATAAATAAACAAATAGAAAAGAATCAGCTTCATTCAGCAATATTTCTTTTTACCATTTAGTTTAATTTGAAATTCTAAAAAAAAATATAATAAATAAATAAATAAATGAATAGAAAATAATCAGTTACATTCAGCAACATTTCTTATAACCATTTAGTTTAACTTAAAATACTAAAATAAACATAAATAAATAAATAAATAAATAAATAAATAAATAAATAAATAAATAAATAAAAGTAATTAGAATAGAAAAAAAGCTACATTTAGCAACATTTCTTATTACCATTTAGTTTAACCTGAAATAAATAAACTAGGTAGAATAGAAAAGAATCAGCTACATTCAGCAACATTTCTTATTACCATTTAGTTTTACTCGAAATACTAAAATAAATACATAAATGCTAATAATTAAAAAATCAGCTATATTCAGCAACATTTATCATCAGTTTAACTTGAAATATTGCAAAATCTAATAAAAAAGAACAAAAACACAACAAAATGAATCCACAAACAAGTAATTTAATCACTGGGGTAAATAACTGATGACAGAATTTTCAGTTGTTTAATTAAAAACTTAATGAAAACAAAAATGAACAGACTTGAGAGTGATGGAAGTTAAATGGGTGTGGAGGGAGGTTGTTCGGGTCTTGCTAAACAACATTTCTTGGTTTATTTTTGAACTCATTCCAACAAGGGGGCTCAGACTCTTTTCCAATCATAATACGGCATGACTGACGTGTTAAAAATCAGGCGTTTGAAATCAACAGTTGCCGTGTTCCCTCAGACCCCTCACCTCCTGTGTCACTCTGTGCCTCTGTCTTGACTGTTGTTTTGATCCCTGTCTGGCGGACCCCCCATGCTGAGAGCTCGCCGCGGTGCGGTGGTGTCAGAGTGTGTATGTGTGTAAGCTGAAGGACGTGGATACTTGCCAGCATATTTCATCCATGCCCCATATCGTCCAGATCCAGCTGAAGGCAGGGAGGCTTTGTCCCCCAGCCCCACCATCTGCCACAGGCCTCCCGTTCCTTTAACCCTCCCTACAGACTCCACCACTGCTAACCTCCACCCTAGTGGGCCTGATCACAGTGTGTGCTAAAGCTAAACATAATCAAGTAGAGGTGAGAGGAATAACCGTATGAGTAATTTTATGTCATGGTAGCAGTAAAGGGGTGTTTCTGTTAATTACTCTCCCTCATGTTGTTCCAAAACTGTAAGAGCTTCGTTCATCTTCAGAACACAAATTAAGATGTTTTTGATGAAATCCGAGAGCTTTCTGATTTGCTGTCAAATCGATTAATCATGATTAATCGCATCCAAAATAAAAGTTTGTGTTTACATAATATATGTGTGTGTACTGTGTATATTTGTATATATAAATACATATACTTCTTAAATATAAACATGTATGTATATTTATATATACATATATTATGTAAGAAAACTTTTATTTTGGATGTGATTAATCGTGATTAATCAATTTGACACCACTATTCTGAACAGAATATTTTCATAATGAGTCAATTGTAATTAGTCAAATGTTTAAAAACAAATTAGTTTAAACTGAAAGTGTGAAAATATTGTTTAATTTTGTGTACACAATAGTAATGTTGTGCATCACCTAGAACTGCGCTCGACTAAAGATTTTTCTGGTTGACTTGTAGTCGTTCATTTTATGCATTAGTCGACTATTAGTCGCATGTTTATTAAACCATATAAATCATAATAATGAGTCTTTAATTGCCTACATAGCATAGTAAGCACTCAAGCGCATGCAAAAAAAGCTTGCCACAGCACACTGGCACAAATAATAATTATGTGTCAGAAAAAAACAGCAAGTAGACTGTATTAACGTTTTAATAATTTATTGATAAACTAGTGCTTTCTTTGTTTTCGGCTTAAGAGATGAAGTCGGCGACACTGACTAGTGATGTGGCTGTACGCATGTTTCATATGGACTACATAATCTGAGAATAGCCCTATTTGTTTTAAAAGTAGACATTTCACTCTCAAAAGATATCTTTGTTAGATATCTGTAAAGCAAGGCTATACACGGAGTTGCAGAAAGCGCATCCTGTTTGCTTTAATTATTTTACAAAAGTGCAACATTTTGTTGTTATTCTGAGTAACTCCAGGTGCCTCCATCTGTGATGCAGTGAACGTGCTACTATTCAGCTTCCACACTCCGCACAGACACTTCAATAGCGCACAAGTTGCTATTACATACATCTTTCAGATGAAAAGCCATATTTGAGGTTGTTAAATGATAGGTGAGCATATGGATATCCTGCCTGATGTACTATATTACTACACAGACCAGCTGTTAGTCCATCACGGACTGTGTGACTTCGCCACTCTGTGCGAAATCTTTTTTTTTTTCAGCGACTAAGCGACTAATAAAAATTTTGGACGACCAAGCCTCTTCTCGTTGGTTAATCACCTGTTAGGGGGCAGTATCACTATAGCAGTATGGAGGTGTTTCTTTAACTTAATGTTGTGTTTATGTTGTGGCATCAGAAAGTAAGGTAAATATCACTTATGAACAGATATTTTAATAGTGTGTCATTCCGGTAATAAGAACAGATACAAGTGAACAACAGCCTTTAAAATGTAAAACTTTGGTTTTAAAATCATAATGAGCAGTTAGAATATTAAGAAAAATACTGAAGTGTTGTCCTGTGTTCGCTAACAAATCTGATGAGATGGCGCACGTTACGTTTCCAGAGATGGAGTTTGAGATGCTCCACACATGTAAATAATAACTGTTTGTGTGGTGCAGCATTTACTGTGAACAGAGCCGTTCTGACAGACATGTACGTAAGCTACACACATGTAAATAATTAAAGTGCATATATTAAAGCTGCTTCACATATAATTATTTAATTGAATTGTAGCGTTTGTGAATTCACAATAGCATTATGCTTTATTATGATTTTTAAAATGGGTTTAATATATCATGCAGCCTTGGAAAATGGTCTAATAATGCGTTTCAAATGCAAAATGCAAGGGAGGATTTTATTTTTTTTTTAAATTGAGCACTCAAGTTGAATCGAGGAATCGTGACCTCCCTACAGTGTGGCGACGTTTAGTATATACTGTTATACCTCCAACCGCATGCTCAAGTATGGACTGATCGTGAACTAGGTGAAGTCTTTTGAAGTTTCTCAGTCTGTGTTTTGGTGGTGAACCATGAACAGGAAGGTTACAGGTCTATCTTCAATCAGAAACTATTCCTCCAGGTCGCTTTTATATATAATATTTTGTCTTTTCCGTTTGCCTCCAGACATGTTTTGATAGTTCTCATTGTCCGCATCACGTGGCTGGCATTAATCATGGAAATTTAGAGGGTTGTCTCTACCGCGGAATCCTCCGGAACCAAAGCTGAGATACAGCAGTCGCATTCATCATTCTTTTATCTGTATCACGGTTTGCGCCGAGTTTCAGTGTCAAAGCTGTCAGGAATCCCTAATCAGCTAGATAAGGATCAGCGGGACTGAGTCTTTCCTCGGCTTTCATCTGCAGACAGGCTGCATGTGACTAATAGCAGGTTAGTCAGGATGAGCCGACTGAGTCATATGTGTTCGCCAAGCTGCAACTGGCCTAAACCCACTCAACACAATGACATGCACGGGAACTATAAATCATGACACAACCGCTGCTGTCAAACCTCAGAGGAGAGGAAGTTTTTCAGGCCAAACTCCTTGCTGTCACAGTGTTTCTTTTTGGGCTTTTGCCACTTTTTTTATTTGAAGAACTGGGAAAGAGGATATAAATCAAAGGGAGAGAGGATCAATGAGACCAAAACACAACAAAGTGCACTACTTTAGCATGACAGCTCAACATGTCTGGAACTTCAAGATAATTTACAGTAATATCTAGTGAATTTTGTTATTTTACTGAATATCTACATATAGATATGTGTATACAATATCAACATTTATCTCAGTGGCAGAAAAAGTGTTCCAATTTACCTGAATTCACCTCATATATGAAAGTCTTTTATGTTCACCAGGTTTGCATTTATTTGAACATAATCTCTGTATATAAATATGCATGTTTTTTTACACAATATTTAAAACAAAATAATAAAATATATAAAATAAAACCTGGACTTTAAAATAAACAAACTAAATTAAAGAATACAGTACTGTTTATTATCCCCTGAAATGTCTCTGTATTTTAATAAAATTTTATATTTAATTAAAATAAATACACATAAATAGCCCTGATAGATAGATAGATAGATAGATAGATAGATAGATAGATAGATAGATAGATAGATAGATAGATAGATAGATAGATAGATACACAAATACAATAAAACAATAATATTGTGAAATATTATTACAATAAAAATATCATTTTCATATATGTAAAAATATATTTTATTCATGCTTTTTTTTTATTTATTTATTTATTTACTATTTTCAGTGTTAACATATTTTAAAATGCATTTTATTCATGTGACGAAAATATTTTAACATCCTGATTTGGTGCCAAAGAAACATTTATTCTTGAGCTTGTTAATATTTAAAACTTTTTTAGGTAATTAATAATAATAATATTAATAATTATTATTATTATTATTATTATTATTATTATTATTATTATTATTATTAATAAATAAAATAAATAAAAAATAAATAAATAAAAATCAAAAGAACAGCATTTGTTTGAAATAGAAATGTTTTGTAACATTCTAAAGGTATTTACTGTCACTTTTAATCAATTTAATACATCCTTGCTGAATGATTAATATCTCAATTTAAAAAATAAATAAATAAATAAATAAAATCTTACTGACTTCAGAT
>NC_066885.1:23407841-23547841 GCF_022985175.1 Labeo rohita | reverse complement strand
TAACTATCTTGGGGAAAGTAGCGACGGCATTAAAGAGGAAAGCTGTCGGCATCAAAGAAAGTCTTATTTAATTCCTCCCGTTTAATGGGAGACATCGAGAACACAATCCGTGATTGACAACGCAGCCCCCAGACATAATTCCCCACAGACACTTCACTTAGATTCTATCCCTTGTTAATCTCAAATATAATGAATTGCAAAAGTAAGGTTAAACTGCCAATGTGAATTCATTATCACTAATAGATTAGTTCATAGATGATTTACAGTGTACGGCGATGGGATTTCATTAACATGGAATCGCTTTGATTTAGCTCGGATTTTGCTGCCCTTTTCTGGACCATCAATCTCGCCGCAGTGGTCATTGTCCCTCTTTCGGTGACCTCTACACTTTATTACTCGGCTGAGAGATGAATATTGCCGCTGGCTGATGACCTGCTAGTGAAACAGAATGATTATTGTGTTTTTCACTGCAAGTACAAGACTCCATTTATCTGTTCTGCTGGAATAATAAGAAAAGAGAGCTGTCTGTCAAACCTGTCCTTGACCCTGGGAGTCCTTATGACTGACTTTATGGCTACCTTCAGCAAAGATAACCTCGGACGTAATCGCCGAACAAAGAAATCTTAATAGCCTCACCTACGAAATTTAAATATCGTTTTAGGTGAACGCATATAGTCCTGTCGTGTCCTCGGAGGTCTTTCTTTGTACGTTTTGATGGATGGAGCTCCGTGAATGGTTGGCTATGAGCTTCTTGCTTAGACAAACAAGTTGCGTCTAGATGATTTTAATGCCTGACTTTCCTTCTGTCGCTCTACTTTTAGGTCAGAGTTTTTAATGGCTTTGACTTTGTTTGCTTTTTGTTTAAACGATCAAAGTTGTGGTTGCACGGGGAGGAACAAAAATAGCTAAGTGTCGTCCTTGTCCCCTGAGAAGGTTGTAGGAGTGGTAGACAGATATAATTAAACTGAAAATTGTGCTCTGATGGTTTACGTCTTACATTAAAGTCATAAATCTAGATCGATATCTCAAAATGATGAGAAACAAATTGAGTTTGCTTATAAAGATCTTTCAGAGGCTTTCAAAGTCAACACATACAGTGGTTTTCAAAGCTGTAATTATTTTTAAATTTGCAGGGCACCTTTCACAAACAGGGTACAAAACAGGGTGTGAAACTCATCTTCTTTTCTTTTTCAACAAACAGTCAGTGAAACGAGGCATTTAGATCATCAATTATATTATGTGAGCTGTTTATTTATTTATTTTGTGTGAGGTTTTTAGTTTTTGGGGTCATGTTACTAAATTTGAAACTTAAAATAAAGATTTCTGTGATGATGATGATGTTATTGTTTAATATAATAAATCAGTAAATGATATAACACTCTGAGTATTTAAAGTATTGAAAATTACCCCATGATTTACTCAACCTCAACCCATCCTCAGAGATATATCAAAAAATGTCCTGGCTCTTCCAAGCTTTATAATGACAGTGAATGGCTGTTGAGATTTTGAGCTCCAATAAAGTGCATTCATCCATCATAAAAAGGGCTCCCCACGACTCCCGGGGGGTTAATAAATGCCTTCTGAAGTGATTTGATATATTTGTGTAAGAAAAATATGCATATTTAAATCTTTCTAAGCTGTAATCACTTCCAACTCGTCAAATATTGATGCTTGGTCAGGAAGGGGTCACTTTTCGACGTGCAGGGTCCTCCATTGTTTTCAGTTGTTTGCCTTAATTTAATGGTTTGCGTGCATAAAAATAGAAACAATTTTATATAAAGTTATACTTTCATTGGAGCACCTAACCCCACCCCTACCCTAAACCTACTCACTTCTGAACAATATAAAACATTTATATTTTTGTTTACAGCAAAGGAAAACCAGTCTCCTCTTGGCTTATATCGAAATGCTTCGACATTTTTCTTTACAAATCCTTGTTTTGTACTTCTGATTTCTGACTGGTGTTTTGTTTTGATCTCTTCTCTACGCTTCCATGTTTGTCTCTTCTTACTGACGGAAACTAGAGATTATGGTTTATAAAGTTTTAAATATGGATATTTTTCTTGCATAAACACATCGATTCACTTGAGAAGGCCTTTATTAACCCTCTAGAGCTGTGTGGAGTACTTTTTATGATGGATGGATGTACTTTATTGGACTTTAAAATCTCAACACCCATTTGCCATTACCAAATAGAAGTTCAAGACATTTTTTATTCCTATTGTAAAATGAATAAATTAAAGAAAATTGTTTAAATTTAACATTTTTTTGAGCTTCCCTTTAACACACATTTTCACCATTTAAGTTTAATACTAATTAGCAACTGTGTTTTACATTTAGCCTAAATTAATTCAGTTTGGGCTAGCTTTTGGGACCAAATAGTAGTTCGTAGTAATCTTTTTTTTGTTGTTTTTTTACAATACATTTGGTAACATAGTCCAGTTGACTGATATTTGTTTTGTGTTTAAACTACTTGCTCGTTTAACTGTATGTTAATTTTATAGTTTATCTAACATATCTATTAGTTATGTTACATAAGCTATAAAATATCTCACAGCGAAGCACATGGGATTTGAGCCCTCCTTTTAAAAAGTAATGGGACACTAATTTTTTACTCTATTCGTGGAAAGTGCCACAGAAAAACACATTATCACCTAACAACGGCCTGAAGACATGTGTCTCTCAATCAGAAGAACATTCCCACATGCTAAAAAAAAAAAAAAGTTCTGAGAGAAATCCGGATAATAAGCAAATGAAAACTCAAACATTTCTTTGGTGCAGATGTTTATTGCCCTTTTTTTCCAGGAAGACAGCTGCCAGCACCAACTAAAAGCTCCTGGGTCATTACTCTATTAAACAGAGCCATGGCCACATTGAACAGATTTACTGTGAAAACACGCTCACTTTTAAACAATTTCCGCCCTTGCTTCTCAGAATGATCAAAAGTGCTGAAGCTGATCCCTTTTCCCTTGTTTTTTTTTTTTTTTTAAAGATGTCGGCTCTACAAAACCTTCTCATGTGTTTCCATTCGAAAGTAAAGGAACTGGGGCAGGAAGCTATATCTTTTTAAAGAAATATTTTTTTCTTTTCCAGTTTACAGACATGTTATAATGAGATTATTGCCTGAGTACCAGGTTGGAAAGATAGAAATGGATTTTTTTTCTCCCACAACTTTGACTAATTATTCTTTTATTCACCCAAAAATTTGATAAAAAAAAATTACTAACCCTCTATTCATAATATTGTTCTCTCCAGTTAAAAAAAAGAGGCATCTCGTCTAAATCAGGAGGGAAATATGCTTAGATCAAGTACTGATTACAAGCCAAAAATAGTCTAAAACAGTTCTAAGCAAATATGGTGGATTTTGATGTGGGAGGACAACAGGGAATGGACTTTTACAGTGGAGGAAGTGATAATATGGCTTATGGACTATTTTGGCCAAAAGAGAGAAGGTTTAATGTTAAAATTACTTAACCCTTAAATGCATGAATGTTTCACCATATTCAGGTCTTTAGCAACCCGGGCCTATATATCCAACACGGATGGATCTTTAACTGTCTAACTGCTTTCTTAATATTTTTAGAACAATTACAGAAGAATAAAACAAAGCATATTTCTTTACTTTTTGAAACTTAGAAGGGTTCATTTTGAGCAGATAATTGTACCATCACAGTCCTCGTCAGAGTGCACTTCTACAGTAAATTCAGCATCTGGTTCATATTCATGATCTCAACCATATTAGCAAAACTATCGTTTTCAGTGACTTTAAAATCAATAGTTTGATCACTGCCAGCTTATTCACCACATCCACCATCAAATGACAGTGGCATTTATATTTTATGGCATACAGTAATTGCTCTGCGGTATAGCCATTCAAACCAGTTCAATATTTGCTGATGATATTCTTTTGTTTTATGCCTGTGGCAATTATGAATGAAACGTAATTACTGTCTATTAAACAGAATAAAGGTGAATTGCATGTATTGAGTCATCATATATGTGAATATTTTTCTGCAGAAAAAATTACTTACACTAATACACCTCTTGGGTCTCTTGTGACCCTATACACTTTTTATATAAAAAAATAATAATTCTAATAATAATAAATAAATCAGAAAACATTCTTTTAAATTGTATTATTTTTTCTTGTTGTATTATTTATCTATTGTTTGTCTAACTTTAAAAAATGAAGGAGGGAGATGGCAGTGAAAGACGTCCCGGGTCGCTAAAGACCCGAAGTATGCGTTTAAGGGTTAATGATGGATTTGTTTCTTACAAACATGCAACTTTTTTTATTTCATTTTTTAAATGATGGACTGAAGTCGTGTGGATTACTTTACATTATTTACAGTACATTATTGTGATTTTCTCGTTCCGACGGCACCCATTCACTGTAGAGGATCCATTGGTAAGCAAGTGATGTAACGCTGAATTTCTCCAAATCAGTTCTGATGAAAAAACAAACTCATCTATGTCTTAGATGATCTGAGAGTGAGTGCATTTTCAGCATTTTTTTGCATGAACCATTCCTTTAAATTCACAGATAAAGCTGTTTTTCTGCAGCTTTTCCACTTATTGCTTCCATTGTTATACAAGAGTCATCTAACAAGGCATCTAGTTAGAAAACACTCATAAAATATCATAAAATTACAGTGGAGACACTTTATAGCCCTAGAACTTCTATTTTGAAGAATTCATATTTTGCAGTAAATTACAGATTACATGTAAAACGCAATGGGGAATGAGCAAGTTTATGTATTTCTCTCCTTATAAACTAAACATGGTTCTTATGTCCATACATTTTAATTAGACAGCACCACAGCACCCAGCAATAACACTTCTAGAAAAATTACATTCAATTTCAAACTTTCTTTATATACACATTGTGGTCATTGTGGGCTATGGCCTGTCAAAGCCATGCAACTAAAATATAATGTTGTTTACTGTGAAAACAATATTGTTTTGAGGTGAAAAGTAAATTTATCTAATGGTATCTTGAGTGAATGAGTGCGTAGGATCGCTGGGTTGCAACGGTTATCTTAAGATTTCTCATAAATAGACTTTTAGTGAACAGTTTGCCAACATGAAGCTATGCAATTTAACTTATTAGAATAAACCCTAAGTTTCTGAGATGTTCTGATGATCAGTTTTAAAATAATTTAATACTTGTATCAAGAGAAACACATAATATTTTAAATAAATCTAACCTTTAATTTTAGATTATGTAAAGCTGGTAATTACAGAGGGTGAGTTCTCTCAATAAGACTGCTGAGCCCGAGGGCCATGTATTCTGCGAGGCGTCTTTGAACTGTCACAATTGGGCTTGTGGTGCAAAGATCATAAACGGAAACTTCAGAGTGCAGGATACGTCTAAGAGTGACTAACCGTACACCCTGACTCCATCAGAGCTCATCATGTTCTTTCTATTTACATGAAAGAGCAAGTTCGTGCTTGTCGGACACGGCAGACCATTTCGCTAAACATGCGCTTTCACAACGAAGTGAGAAAAGCCTTGATTTATTGTGCTTTTTGCTCGCCGAGATCTCTTTGGCAGCATAGGCTATTTTCATTTCAGCCTTCCGTCGAATATGCGTCTTACTTCAGAAATCACGAGAGCATCTTGGAACCTGATTTCATCTATTTCCCAAGCAGCGTTTGAAAAAGTGAAAGTGTGCAGAACTCAGTCTCTCTGTACTTTAGTATGTATTAGAGGAGGTTAAGCCGTGGCCATGCAATCCATCAGAATTTGTCCCAGCTTCCCAGACTAAACATACTCTCATTACCCGTCGCCCCGTCGCCCCCGAGGGCTCTCTCAGACCATGTTTATTAGCCCAAGACGGAGTGCACACAAACACTCAGGAGGTAGTTGTACAGTGAAAATGTTTCCCTGAATGCAATGGCACACTCAGGCAGGCTGGGAGTGCAGACATAGAAATGACAACAGGTGAAATGTTGCCATGTCAAGACGCCAGGGGCCTTTGAAAGCAAGGTGATGACATCATTACGCCCGAGCAAAGCATTCCCACGTTTCCACTGCCTTGGTGAAAAGCGAGGCGGTGAGCTGAAACAGAAGCTTTGACTTGTTTCCTCACTGAATTTCAGTGGTTTGGTCCCAGAGTGCGGCTGCTACTGAAATTCACACATCTATTGAAGCCAGTTTATTTCGTACTCTTTTCACTTCTGCAGAGCTTAACTCGTGGGTTGTGACCACTCTTCTGGGGTGTTTCACTAAACAGTGCTGCTCTTTAGGAGTAGACAAGGGAGCTGTTGATTGTGTTAGTGCGTCATGTGATAGACATTCCTGAGAAGTGTCAGGCGTCAGCTGTTTACATTAATGACAAGTACTCGGGTGTCGAATGTCTGTTAAACATCAGAATCTTGAGGGAGTGAAAGGAGTTTGACACCCTATAGCCACATTAGCATTGGTTTGTGAGTGTGAAACAATAACGGTATAGATGTCTGCTGAGGAGGAAAGTTTGAAACTGTAGCTTGCTACGCTACAAGCTACACATTATTTTGAAAACATATCTGGCTATGCTGCAAGCTAGTGTAACTATTTTGAAGCTACTTAGGAGCAAGTACTTTTAGAAAACACACAATATGTTATAACATAATTTAACTGAAATATTTTCTGGCACAAGGAAAATGTTTTTTTCAAACTAATCAACATTCCCAAATAGAGCTAAAGACACTCTATGGGGCATTTACATGACACGTCTTTTTATGAATTTTGGCTATTTATTTACACAACAGTGGCCTTTTGGGGGTCTGCAAAAAAAACAAAGTGTTTGAAAACGATACCATTGTCATCTTTGTGTAAACTATAAAGAAAACAGTGAGATCATGAAAACAGTGACATCATGCGCATGCATATTACGTAATGTTTTTAAAAAACACAAAGGAAAAACCTTTCCTTTTGTAGTACATCATTGTCATAGAGTGTAAAAATGTAAACATACTCTATTTTATAAAACAAAAAAAAATAGTAATTATTTATAATAAATACATGTATGTATTTATTTATTTAATTATATATTTATTTATTTATTTATTTATAAGTAGACTTAAATTCTGTGCAGTTACTCATAAATCAGTAAGTATTTATTTATTTTTATTTATTTATTTATAAAAAGTAGACCTAAATTCTTTGCAGACACTTATTAATTAGTGAGTTTTTATTATTATTATTATTATTAACTATAAGTAGACCTAAGTTCTGTGCAGTTACTCATGAATCAGTGAGTATTTATTTATTTATAAAAAGTAGACCTTACATTTTTGCAGGCACTCATTAATCAGTCAGTTTTTATTTATTTATTATAAGTAGACCTAAGTTCTGAGCAGTTACTCGTGAATCAGTTAGAATTTAATCAGTGAGTATTTATTTATTTATTTATTTATTATTTATTTATTTACTTACTATAGGTAGGCCTAAGTTCTGTGCAGTTACTCATGAATCAGTCAGTTATTATTTATTATTTATTATTTTATTTATTTATAAAAAAGTAGACCCAAATTCTTTGCAGGGACTCATGAATGACTATTTATTTATTTATTTATTTATTTATTTATTTATTTATTTATTTATTTATTTATTTATGTATTTATGTATTTATTAAAATTTGACCTAAGTTCTTTGCAGGGACTTATAGATCAGTGGGTATTTATTTATTTATATATTTATTTAAATTTTATTGTAACAATTTACTAAAACAAACCTTTTCAATATGAGGGCAATATAAAGTGATGTTAAAACTGTTATGTTACTTAACTAATAGAACAAAAAGTTTAGTTCAGTTTGTAGTCTCACTACTTTTACTTTTTACTTAGTCACAGTAGATGTTCAGTGTTACTATTCCTTCTTTACAGGGTTCACCAAGATTGACCTAAAAGAAAAAAATCAGTCACTTTTTGGCATCTTAGATGAATTTATCACATATAGCACGATGTGTTAAACTTGTCTCAGTTGAGATGTGTTCATTAAAATATTGCTTCTTTAATAGTGTATTCTAATTATGCTCAAAGAACTTTCAGTTTTAAGAAGTCAGGTTTCCGGCTATGATTATACTGATTTGCAGAGTAAATTGCATCCCCTGTGAAACTCATTACTGTCTTAGTAGTTTCTTGTCTCACATGAATGCGTCGCAACATTAAAAGTGTATTTTCATCTGGCAGATGGCGATGGTTAGAACGATTATATGTTTTGTATACAATTTGCCCACATTTAAATCAATGATTGTTTATTCCGCACAGGTTCAGCTTATCAAAGTACAGAACGTG
The DNA here is from genome assembly GCF_022985175.1 of Labeo rohita. Classification (NCBI taxonomy): domain Eukaryota; kingdom Metazoa; phylum Chordata; class Actinopteri; order Cypriniformes; family Cyprinidae; genus Labeo; species Labeo rohita. The sequence continues at coordinate 23,539,561 of NC_066885.1, read as the reverse complement.
CACAAATGTAAAACTCCTGAGATAACATTAACAACACCATCCAGATGCGTTGCCTTTGTCATGGCAGGATGCAAATATCTGTACCATCCACACACTACATATGATGACTATCAGGTGATCATGCTATTTGCATAAAAATACCCTTTCAAGGCAAGAACCACTTCATGAAGGCAAGAGGAATATTCAGGAATGTGTTATGTAAGTGAGAACTTTATTTGCGTCTCTATAGGCCCCTATAACAACCCCTTTTCCTAGCCATTGTTAACTCATCAGATAGCAGTCAGAGGAGGCCCACCTGTCTAGAGGCTATGCAGAGGAGATGGATCCATGCATCTGCAGCATCAGATAACCCTTACCCTGACTCTGTATTGATCTATGCCTCAGCGCTCTTGCACAGAAACAGCTGTTTCAAAGAGTTTAGATAACTGAGGGAATATTTTATGAGGCAGATATATTTATTTTTATTTGTTCAGTTTATTTTGTATGTGTTAGATCAATACAATAAAACGCAGTATATTTATGATATAATTTATATTTAATATAGGCTTATATTATTTACTCAGTTCGCTCAAACGATATGAATCTCATTAGGTTATAGTGTTTTTAAGCATTTTACATTTATTCCAAATTAGTAACTCAAAGCAGTAACAATTTACACAATATATGTGACCCTGGACCACAAAATGAGTCATAAGTCGCACTGGTATATTTGTAGCTTTAGGCAAAAATACACTGTATGGGTCAGACTTATTGATTTTTCTTTTATGCCAAAAATCATTCGCATATTAAGTGAAGATCATGTTCCATGAAGATATTTTGTAAATTTCCTACCGAAAATACATCAGAAATTAATTTTGGATTATTATTATGCAACTTTAAGGGCGATTTTCTCAATATTTAGATTATTTTGCACCCTCAGATTCCAGATTTTCAAATAGCTGTATCTTGGCACAATATTGTTCTATCATAACAAACCACATATCAATAGAAAGCTTATTTATTAAATCTCATTTTAAAAAAATGACCCTTATGGACTGGTTTTGTGGTTCAGGGTCACATATTTTATTATTTTTAATAGTTAACTATATTTTAATTGTTCGGATCATCAGTCTGTAAAGCTAGGTAAACTTTGGTCACAGACATGGGGATTTATCTTAAATTTCACCAAGCTGATTACTCACTAAAACTCACACGTTTTTATGCTATTTTAAGTCTTATTTTGACGTGACAAAGTGGTTATATCTAAATGTGTGAGCTGTTTACTTACTTTTTTTTAATTAGTCCTCCCACTAACAATCATATTGTTTATTTAGACACGAACACAAGAGGCGGGGCTTATCGCATGAACCAATCACAGCTGAGCCTAACCAGTCAGATCCAATCAAATCGCGATGGAGGCAAAGAAGTCTTGTTAAGCAAAGTAGGTTGTCATATTAATGCTTCTATTTAATTCAACACAATATTTCAGCTCTAGATGTATTTCTTTTGGAAGAGCAGTGACTTGCAAAACACATAATCGGATGCACATGTGGACAGCAACACTAAAGACCACCAATGCTTATCTTGTTGACTTACGTATTCCTTCTGGTCCTTGTAGGGTGTATGTGTGTGTCTGTGAGGTTTTGTCTGTTTGTGTGAACCAAATGTCCCACAAGGATAGTAAAACCTGTAATATCACCTATCAGGCAACCGTCCCCACATAGAAAACAGTCTAATAAACATGCTAAACAGCGCCTTAATGAAAAATGTAAAAATGCAAAATGCTCTGTGAGGGTCAAGTTTAGGGTCAGGACAAAAAAATATCTTAAGGTCAGTATTAAAAAACAGAAATCAATAGAATGATAGAAAAACAAATGTGTGTTGTGTGCAGCAGTCAAGGGAGAGAGGATGTCTCAGATTTCCCTGCACAGAGACCCTCCCTTTTTCAGGATGACTCACACCTCTGCAGTGGCTGACACTCTCACCTCATTCACAGCCCTTAACGAGCCATGCTAATGAGCGGCACATCATTAGGCAGCTCTGATTTACCTCTGTTTGTGAGCCTATCACAAGAACGATGATGTAACACAGACCGAACCAAAGCAAGAGAGCAGACCAAAACCGTAGATACCTGTTCATTCAACATTTCTTCTCTTTCATCCGATAGCAGAGGTGGATGTCTTGGATTCACTTTTCTGTTTGCCACCATAGGTGCTTTTTTTTATTATTATTTACAAATGGGCGACCTTGAGATTTTAAGCGGATGTTGGAGAAATGCGCAAGAGTGGGGGCAGGTTTGTGGTCACTAAGTGAGCAGATTGCTTCTGTAAGCTTGTCATATGTGCTCAAGCCTTACCTTTTTAGGCAAAGCTAGTCACATGGCCACTGCTCAGGGCAGTTTCTTCCATCATCAGAGGTGAGGGTGATGTAAGGTCTCTGAAGGGCTAGTGATTGCCCTCTAGGGGACGGAAAACAGGAAGCCTTGGCAGATGCATAGTTTCAAGTAACATTACTGACTGCTAACCACAGTGGGCAGAGAAAGCGATCTGTTGGCTTTGAATGAAGCACACAGCGAACTGACATTTGATTTTGCCTTTTAGCTGAGAAAGTGAGCAGAAATAGACTAGACTATCCTGCCTTTTGTAATGCTAGTAAATAATTATTATTATTAAATGCAGAATAAAAAAGGAATAAATGAAGTACTATAATCAATATTATTGTAAAACCCACTCAGTTTTATATCCTAATAATAATCAATAAATTAAAATAGAATGTTAAGAGACAAACTGCAGGGACTGTTTTTTTTTTTTTTTTTAAGACTGGTCAAAATTTTTAAAATTAGGTTACCTAAAAACATAGATTAAGTTGAATCGAAAATATAAAACTGATTACCCCTTGGTTAACTGCTAGTTGGTCAAACTAGTTCTTAAGACACTGTCTTAACACAGAGGCTACGTTTATGCAACTGGCCCCTGGTGTTAAAAGCTATAGGGTTTTTTTTTATTATTATTATTATTTATTATTATTCTTTTTTTATATGTTGAAATATGCATCATGTGTCCTTGAATAAAATTTGATTTTGGCTTTGATCAACCTTTCGGTGGGTTTTGATGTGTGCTAGTTTGGATTATTGATATAATGTGGGATGTTGTTTTTTTTTTTTTTTTAGCCTTGAACTAGCTTTTTATTTCCTTCATACACCATAAAACATGCCTGCAGTATACCAAATACATCTGAATTGAGTTTAATATCTGAATTTTATATATCGTTTTTTTTTCTGATTTTAACACATTTTATATATTTATCATATAATGGGAAATTATAGTCTGAGTATAGGGAATTCTGCTAATTTATCATTTATTTTTCCCCAGCTAATTAAATGCACAAAACAGTTGTTAGAATCTATCCTAGAATGACTGTTTTATTAAAAAGCTTTCCTTCCTATAAAACCATCCCAGAAGACAAAACAGTCCCCTAATTGAAGAATCACCCATGTATATGAACGCAGGAACAGTGTCCAAGCGCCACCTTCAGTTTTTTATTAGGAGAGCGAGAGAAACAAGCTTTCATACGCAAATGTTTTCGTAACATACGACTCGCTCCTATAGTCTCGCATCGTGGAGGATTCTGCAACATTTGTTGCGAACGGTTTGTTTGGTTTTGCTTGTTTACGTGTTGACACTCGCATTCCAGTTCAGTTTATCTAGCGATATGCGCGTCTCGCACAGCGTGCGTCCAGACTGGAGCGCGTTAAGGGTTAATCGCGCTGCATGGAGTCTGTAGGGCGGAGTGGAGAGGATGTGATTGGAGCGCTACCCATGATGTCATGTACATGAAAAAGCCAAGAAGTAGTTAAGAAGGCGGCTTGTAACTCTGGAAAGAGTGGGTGAACCTCTTAGGCGCAGAGAGCAGACACACGCGGGTGATATTCTGGACTGACAACACACGGCAACGGCACCATGGTGCAGCAAACGGACAACAGCGAAACGGACAGCATGTCCAGAGAAGCCACCGACTCCGATGAAAGTGAATTCATGGTTTCGATAAACCCAGACTGGTGCAAGACAGCGACCGGACACATAAAGCGACCGATGAACGCGTTCATGGTGTGGTCTAAAATCGAGCGGAGAAAGATCATGGAACAGTCTCCAGACATGCACAACGCCGAGATCTCCAAACGCTTGGGGAAGCGCTGGAAAATGCTGAAGGACAGCGAAAAGATACCTTTCATCAGGGAAGCCGAACGACTCCGGTTGAAACACATGGCTGATTACCCTGACTACAAATACAGACCCAAGAAGAAACCAAAGCTGGACAGTTCCTCCAAACCCTCAGCCCCGTCTCCAGAGAAGTCCTGCAGCAAAATGTCCAAGAACTCCAAGAAATGTCCCAAACTGAAAGCGAACAAGACGGGAAGCAAATCGTCTCACGGCTACGGAGACGAGTACGCTTTTAAGAGCATGAAAGTTTCAAAGACTGTCATTAAAAGTGAATTCACGGATGAAGACGACGACGACGACTCCGAGGAGGACTCCTCTCGAGTCCGGGTGAAGGAGGAGGAAGAGGATCCGATCCGAGCCTACAATGTAGCAAAAGTTCCCGCCAGCCCAACTTTGAGCTCGTCCACAGAGTCCGAGGGCGCCAGCATGTACGAGGAGGTCCGGAACAACAGACTCTTCTACAATTTCAAAAACATCACCAAGCAGAGCACAATGTATCCCGCATCCGTCTCACCAGCATCCTCTAGGTCAGTTTCCACTTCTTCCAGCTCGAGCGAAGACGCGGACGACTTGCTTTTTGACTTCAGTTTGAACTTCGCCTCCTCCGCGCAAAGCTCGGAGCTGGGCAACCAAAACCCAGGGAATCTCTCCCTCTCTCTGGTGGATAAGGAGTTGGAGTCTTTTAGCGAGGGCAGCCTGGGCTCCCACTTTGAATTTCCAGACTATTGCACGCCTGAGCTCAGCGAAATGATAGCTGGGGACTGGCTCGAAGCGAACTTTTCTGACTTGGTTTTTACATACTAAATAAGACAAGTAATAACATACGGGAGAGGTATAATGCTCTGTTCTGTACGTATTTCTTTCCCCTGCCTTCTTCTGGTGGTCCACCTATAGGGGATTTGTGAAGGAGGCAAGTATGGCAAGCCATTTTAACATTTATTTCCTTACGCCATATAGTGTCTACGCTTGTTACTAGCATCGTTTTTTAATTGCAAGTCAGTCATCCGAAATGTGCTACTAGTAACTATTCCAGTACTAACATTTCTTACCTCACTTGTTACACTAGTTTACTCGTAATAACTAGTCGGAATATCTTCTAGATAGTTAAATTCAAAACGCTACGAGCAAAAACTGGAATTAACACTCGTTTCTAACTATTTGGGAGTAGTATCTTTTTTGTTATTATGGAATAATAATATCGGTGCCTAATGAATGCAGCAACAGTTTGAAAACATGTCATAAACAGAAGCAAAGGAATAAGTTTTAGCCAGTATTTAATGAAACTGTAGTAAAATCGAGTAAGATACTAGTCACGGTAACGAAAATGTAGATACTAGTTAGTTTGAGGGAATAAATGTTAAAATGGTTTGCCATAGGAGGGGAGAGGTTTGGGGAATTAGATGCTCATGAAGCTGGTACTGTAGCAAAAAGAAAAAAAGTCTGCAGACCTTTTTTTTCTGGCAGCATGACAGGGTTTTATGGATTTTTCTGTAGGTCTACAATTACTGTTCAACTTAAGCGGACCACAAAGGGAAAATCTGAGAACTTCTATGCATCTTATACCCTCTTTCTAACTGCAGGGAGCTGAAAATGTAAAGACTGTGGACTGACTCAAAGCAAATCTGTGAACTATTACTGTTCAGGACGTTTCTTTCAAACGTTGTTTAGTCATTTCTAAATGCCGGAACTTTTTTTTTTCTCCTTTTGTTTTCTTTATGGGACTGATTCTGTTTACCTACTGGTTTGAAACTTAAGCAGCCTAAACCTCCTTAGAGTTGCAGGTGTTAGAGGAAGCATTTTGATACATAACAGACCTCATCTTTTTAAAAGAAAGCAAACTATTTTCAGGCATATTTTTGTACAGTTCAAAAGGGAATGTTCTTACTGGGCACTCAGTGAGTTTCAGGCACTTCTTCCCTTTATCATTTGTTTTAAGCATGCAAGGGAGTCCTGGTTTAAGGATTAAGTTTAAATTAAAACTTGCATCAAAAATGCCTTGTGATTTTAAGCTAGGTTTTGTACAGCTGTAGATCAAATTTGTTGAGTATTTGTAGAACATATGGCATTGGGGAGGGGGGAGATGCATACCTCAGTGCTGGTATTAGTTTCAAGATTGTATATGTACTGTAAAATAGTAAAGTTAGGAGTTTATGTATATCATACTCGTGATATGTGGATGGGTCCCTAATCGCAGGTGTGAGACTGGATTTTTTTTTTTTTTTTTTTTTTTTTTTTCTTTCTTTCTAATGGCACATACTGTTTCCCCTTCATTTTTTTGTGCAATATATTTACTTGTAAATGCAGACCATCTACATTTTTTTGCATTTTTGTAGCAAAATGATGGACGGGCAGACTTTTGCTCTGTCAACATCATTATTTGTCATGATGCTGAAGTCATTGATGAATAAAGAAATCAGCTGGAACTGATCGTAACTGAATATGGTCACATGGTGTGCTTTTCTGTGGAGAAAAAACCCACCATTTCTCTTTAAACTGACCCACAAAAATTGGACAATTTGTGTCCTGCAGCCAATTTGAAAATGACTCAATTTTGAAAGTGTGCCATAATGGGCAAATAATGAATGTCGGTGGTCTGGCTGAAGAAAAACCAAGAAAGCAAAAAAAGGTACATTCCACATCCTCGTTTCATATGATGAAACATTTCATTTTCGACTCAAGACTGCCGTCTTTTCTATCAAAACTGATGCCACCACCACCACCAACAACCATAAACCTGTATTTTTGTTTCTTGCACTTAAACATATTTTGTTTATTTTTATGTGGGTCTTACATGAAGTCTGTTTTGATACAAGGTTTGGAATTTGATGGACTCTTTGCCAGGGAAAAATGGTGAAGTACAAGGCAGTCTAGCCTCACATTCCAAATGTGAACCTCTCTTTGACTCATCTTTTAATAAACAAATACTTACCACCATAAAATCTCCTCTCAATTTGTTAAACGAAACGGTGATGTCATTGTTTGTATTGTAATGAGTGGGCTGCCCATAAAAATGGGTCGAACCCTATACATAATGTGATTTTGCTTCGAAAATATACATCTTTCCTGGCAGGAACCAGTGAAAACCTACCAGTTTAAATCAAAACAATCCTTCCGCTGCTCCCGTTCGAAGCAACGGCCCCTTTAAGAAATCAAATTTTGCGCTGTTTGAAAGCGGGGTCCTGTGATTGGTGGGATTTTGTGGCCTGTTGGAGTGAAGAGGAGAGAGACGCAGCATGAATGCTCCACAGCTGCCACTAATCACTGCCGGAGAGCCCACCTCCTCCCATGAAGCCCTCCGACTCACACTGCCCTCTTTTTTGTACTACTGACCAGTCATGCAGCTTAGAAAAATGGGTTATAAGCAAGAATACGCAAACACGCTTAAATATTATCTGTCCTTAGACATTTCGAATCAATATGCATTTAAGAAGATGATTACTGCAGCATTAATGTGCTCGCGACTGCTTTTAGCCCGTTTCTGAAGCATGCAAATACATGAATGCATTTCTTAAAGATGCAGCTATTAAAGATGCATTTATTAAATCTTGCATGGAATGCACTAAAATTGTAATATGCGAATTACCCTCTATAAATACCTTAATTGCAGTCTTTTAATTTTGGATACATGGCTCTTTTTCTTTATAGATTTCTGATGGCTGATTTCTGCCACGGAATAAAATAAATTAAATAAATAAAATACATTTTCTGACAATTCTGGGAGGAAAATGTCAGAATCACAAGATATAAACTCAGAATTCCGACTTTCTTGCAATTCTATGTTTATATCTTGTTTATATCATTGTATATCTTTTTTTTTTATATCTATTTATATCTTTTTTACATCACACATCCCTTTCCTCATCAAAATTAAAAAAAAAAAAAAAGTAATTGTGACTTTTTGTCTCACAGTTCTCACAGACTTTTTTTCTTTCTCACAATTATAAGTTTATGGCTCTGAAATCCGAATTTTCTTCTCATAATTGTGAGTTAACATCTAGCAGTTCTAGCTCTTAAAATTGTGTTTATATCTCGCAGTTCTAAGTTTATATCGCCTAAATGATCTAACTGAGAAAGAAGCAGCTTTGTATACAGGTAATGAAGAGACATGGAGAGCACAGATGCATTTATTAAATCTTGCATGGAATGCACAACATTTTTAATATGCAAATTACCCTCTTTAAATACCTTATTTGCAACCTTTTAATTTTGGATACATTGCTCTTTTTCCTTCTAGATTTCTGATAGCTGATTTCTGCAATATTAAAATAATTAAAATAAATAAATAAAATAAAATAAAATAAAAGAGTAACTGCGATTTTTCCCTCACAATTCAGACTTTATTTTCTTCTTTTTTTCTGACAATTCTGGGATAAAAAGTCAGAATTCTGACTTTCTTTTTCTGTGTTTATATTAGTTTATACTGAGTTTACATTTCAGAATTCTGACCTTTTCTCTTATTTCTGAGTTCACATCACACTTTTTCCCCCTTTCTGCACCAGATTTAAAAAAGGCAATTGTAATTGTGACCTTTTATCTCATACATTTCACAGAAATCATTCACTAGATTTCTGATGGCTGATTTCTGCCACGGAAAACTAAACTAAACTAAACTAAACTAAACTGAATTAAAGTAATAAAATAAAATAAAATAAAATAAAATAAAATAAAATAAAATAAAACTGACAATTCAAAATTGCAACAAATAAACCCAGAATTCTGACTTTCTTGCAATTCTGTTTATATCAATTTATACACTTTGCATCTCACTTTTATTTTATTTATTTATTTTTATTTAAACAGTTATAATTGTGAACTTTTACCTCGACAGTTCACAGACTTTCTCTAGATTTCTGATGGCTGATTTCTGCCACAAAATAAAATAAAATAAAATAAAATAAAATAAAATAAAATAAAATAAAATGGGTCACAATTCATACTTTTTTTCTGACAATTCTGGTCAGAATTGCAACATATAAACCCAGAATTCCGACTTTCTTGCAATTCTGAGTTTATATTGAGTTTATACAATTTACGTCTCGCAGTTCTGACTTTTTCCTTTGAATTCTGAGTTTACATCTCAATTTTTCCCCTCTTTCTACCCCAAAATAAAAAAAAAAGTAATTGTAACTGGAACCTTTTATTACACAATTCACAGACTTTTATTCTCAGAATTTAGCTCTACATCCATCAGTTCTTACTTTTTTTCTCAGAACTGTTTGTATCTTGCAATTCTACATTTATGTCTCGCAGTTGATGTAACGCAATTCTAAGTTTATATCCATAAAAATGATCTAAATGAGCAAGAAGCAGCTTTGTATACAGGTAGTGAAGAGCCATGGAGAGCAAAGATAAATGCATTACATCATCTTGATGTAATCGTAAGTGTTTGACATGCATGGATGTACTATATGTATTTAGTTTGGCCATTAAGTCAGTCAGGGCATCAGTAATAAAACATTTATCTGGCTATTACTTTACCTGACCTCTTGGTCAAAGTTACTAATGGATTCAGGGAGCGATTCCCCACAGAATGTGCACATTGATTTTGTGCTCCTCTGAAATATCTGGTCCGGCCTAATGCCACCGGAACGCAGTGAAATGAAATTAGTGACCCGTTAAAATTTCCCTCCATTTCCTCTTTAAATAAATGGAAATTTGAAATGCTTGGGAGACACTGAGTAGGATAACATCTATCAAGTCCAGCAGTTGGAAACTGGTGACAAAAGAAAGTAATTTCCAATGCCTTAAGCTCTTAAATCATTCATAAAATCTGGATGTCATAGCCAAATGCCATATGTGACATCTACATAAAGGCTCCTGGCAAGGAAGCTGATGGTTAAAGAACGTTTTTAGATTGAAAGCGTTGCTCAAAATCTGAGCATGCCTTCCTCCAGATGATTTGAAGCTTTGGGCTGCACATCTATGTCATTCTGCTTCAGCTACCTCAGACAATAATAATAAATTGGACCATGACAACAAAGCTGTTTTTCTCTCTCCAGTGTAGTGAGGAGTCACCGCGTGAGCGCTGGGTTCTTAATATCCTCTGCTTTGTCAGATGTGCCTCTGTGCTTGGCAAGAGAAATGCTCACCGATGTTTATTGCTATCAGATAGATCATTTCTCCTCAGAACTCAAAGTACAAGAAAAAAGATTCGCTATTGAGCGGGTAATAGGAAATGCATTTCGGCAATTGTGGTGACATTCTTCTTGTGCAAAGGAAAGGATGACCTGTTATGTTCCTGTCACTTGCTGTCCATTCTTTGCATTGCATGTCAGTCACCAGGCTACTGAGCATCTCAAGATTTACTTCCTTTGTTGTGCAAAGTGTCAGAATGTAGTGCAGTGGGCGGGTGTCTAGTACATAGGCCTACTTAGATTTATTTTATTTTATTTTATTTTATTTATCAAGAAATTTCATTTCTATTTTAAATTTAAATCAAACTTTTCTGTTTATGTAATGCATATTTAACAATATATAATGTATATGTTAATTTATAATGTAATAAATTAATGTAATTACCTGGATATATTCATTACATTTAAATAAATAAGTAAATAAATAAATAAATAAATATGGTTTTAATTGGAATATATTATGTTTGTTTATTTATTTATTTATTTATTTATTTATTTACATGATTACTTATTCACAAATGTAACTGGTAACTTTTCAACAGTTGTTTATATAATGTATATATAAATAATATATAATGTATATGTTATGTACTGATATATATATATATTTATATATTAAACTCATTACATTGACAATATATATATTGATTACCTGGATCACGCAGTCAGATTCCAAAAGTTAAATACTAAATTAAAATAAATATTTAAATTTAAATAAATATTTTATTTTATTTTATTTTGATAACTAAATAAAACATTTAAATAAATATATTTAAATAAACAAGTATGGTTTTCCCTGAATCATGTGGTCACTTTCAAAAAATTTAAACTTTTGAAATATTTTATTTATTTATTTACTTTTTGTGTACACACACACACACACACACACACACACACACACACACACATGTGTGTGTGTGTGTGTGTGTGTGTGTGTGTGTGTGTATATATATATATGCATACAAAATTACATTATATACACATTACATTAACATAAATATGTATTTATTACCTGGATCATGCAGTGAGATTCCAAATTTATTTTATTATTTTATTTTATTTTTATTTTATTTTATTTTGTTTTATTTTATTTCATTTCATTTCATTTTATTATTCATTTATTTTGATTAAATGATTACTTAATATTCACAAAATGTCAATAAATTATTTAAAACATAATTCTTTTGTTTTATTCATTTTAATTAAGTGTTTTATTTTTATAATATTTATTTATTTATTCATTTATTTATTTTAGGATTTAGTTAATTAGCTTTTTATCACTTCACAAACCTTCCTTTACAAACTCCAGTTTGGGAAACCCTGACGTAATGTTATGTTTTAATTCATTTCATGTTGTTGATAACAAAGAATGGAATAAATTTTCATTCTTTCTGTATTAGTATCTGATAAACGAGTTCAAAAAGTAATTTAAAAGTCAAAAGTTATTTAAATATTATACTTGGGCATATACTAAAATGTGTAATGTAATAAATTTTGTTACTAACTACAATTTTAATGTAATTTGTATTCAGTAATGGACCACAATCTGAATATAAGTAATCTACCCAGCATTGCATCTATATTTATAATATAATATAATAAAATATAAAGTATATGTTAATTACAGCATATTAATTAAACACATACATTTCATACTTTACCTCGCTGACCATCACTTGCACCGAACAACATCTTTTATCAACTTTATTTTGTCTAGTCCTTTAACACTGAATACATTCTCAATAAATTCTCTGTGTTAATGGGTTTGCATGTGCTGGCCCTTCGACAGGCCTTTAGAAAGATCCCTGACCCCTGCTGCTCTGCTGAGATTTGTGGCGTGTCCCTAGAGACCCTCGGAGCTTCGCTTTGGCCCAGCACCTCACCACATCAGGGAACATTTTCAAAATGTAAACATGAGCTAAGCTGGATTTGCACCGTCAGGCTCAGAGATAATACAGCATGCCTACGGTGGGTCAGTTGCTTCTTCCATTGACAGCACATACTCCCCAAGTTCAAAATAGCACTTAAATTGCTGCACTTTTGGGCCAAGGCTATTTTAAACCGTATTACACAATAGCGCAGTACTCTGTTTTAATCACACCACGTAATCGTTGCCGTTTCATCATTAATCTAAAGTTATTCCAGTGCGTTGCAACATACTAAGCTGGATCCAGAGATTAATGTCATGTTTTAATCTTAGAGTTATGTAGCAACATACTTTTGGTTGTTTACTTAACTTTTTAGAGCTTGAAAAGGCTACCTAGTTTATTTATATTAAGTATAAGTTATATTTTACCCAATCTGTTGCTATAGAGCGAGGGAAAAACTTCGAACGTATCCTAAATCCAAAGGTAATCTACCTTCTGTGATCATACTGAGAGCAATATTAGAGTTTTACTGCTCACTGCTCCCTTGTATGTTTTTTCTATCTGCTTGGAAAAGTCTGTTTGGATGGCTGCCCAGATACATGGATTTAGGTATGTAATTTTCCCCATTTTTTCTCTCTTCCCTTCTTTTTTCCTTTCCTCTCTCCCTCTGCAGAGACACAAGAGGAGCTCGTTCGGCACAAACCTCTCATTCAGCCTATACGTTTGTGTTTTTATGATTCAAAGTGCTTTCATTGTCTTATTTGCTTTCTTCGGTTCTTTTTAAATGCAGAAATCTTTAACAAAATTGCTCCCTATAAGTGGTACAGAACTTGCCTCTCAGGAATGAATATGAACAAGTTCCCTATTCTCTCATACAAGTGATAACGGTCGAAAACTTTCCGGGTGCCCCCTTCCACCCACAGCCTCCCTCTCAGGCCCGACACAAGCCGTAAAGAACAATAGCTTAAGGGTATACAATTTTGACCAAGCCAGCAGCAACTGCTTGTCCATTCATATGCATCTGTAATTTAATACTGTTCTGAGGCCTCGGCTGGCACCTCCCATTCTTGCTCACTATAGAAGCGCTTTCCAATGCACTCTGCCCAATGACCATTGTAATCCCCAATGTCCCCTGCTTTCTCTTTCAATTCAGATGTTACCCGGGTTACCCCATTAGGGCTACTCTTCATAGTTTACATCAGCATGGGGTCTAATTTGAAAGTCCCTACTGCTTCAGTAAATAATTAGCACATCAAACCCCCCTCAGGCTCCTCACAGGAAGCTTAGGTCACTAGAAGAGGTTTATTTTGATGAATGCTGTGCTATTGGGTTCAGAGATGGAGAATTTTACTTCCAACTGACATTCCATCAGGTGTTAATATTAGGCATACCTTAAAAATAAAGAACGAAATGTGCATTTATTCACGCCCAAGGCTTAACAGCTGGAGATTTTGCATCTGTAAGCTGGGTAAAAGAGTCATGAAGTGCCAAAGAGATTGGCGGTTGCATGCCAGAATAGGAAAAACAAGTGATGAAATGAGTTAGCAATTACACAGCCTGCTGACAGACCCCTGAAATTCGTAGCGCTCTAGTTTTTCATAAGCTGTTTTGCCCTTTAATTTGGGACTAGCATATGTTTCCAGTGGTGTTAAACTGTGAAATGTGTACTCAAACTCACTGGTCTTCAAAGAGTCATATTGAATGCAATCATTACTTTCTGTTTTGTGCTGTGTTTAAAGTCTAGGTTGAATAGGCAGAGCCTTAACTAATAGCTGTTTAATGTAAAAGTGTGCTTGGGATAGTTCACCTAAAAATGAAAATTATGTCATCAATTACTCATCCTCATGTCGTTTCAAACCCATACCCATAAGACCTTCATTCATCTTCAGGAACACTAATTAAGTTATTTTTGATGAAATCTGAGCGCTTTCTGATCCTGCATAGACAGCAATGCAACTGATACTTTCAAGGCCCAGAAAGGTAGTAAGGACATCGTTAAAGGAGAAGTTCACTTCCAGAACAAAAATTTACAGATAATTTAATCACCCCCTTGTCATTCAAGATGTTTGTGTCTTTCTTTCTTCAGTCGATAAGAAATTATGTTTCTTGAGGAAAAAAAAATCAGGAATTATCTCCATATAGTGGAGTTCAATGGTGCCTCCAAGTTTGAACTTCCAAACTGCAGCTTAGATGCAACTTTAAATGGCTCTAAACAATCTCAGTCGAGGAATAAGGGTCTTATCTAGCTAAGCGATTGCTCATTTTCTAAACAAATTGACAATTTATATACTTTTTAACCTCAAATGCTCGTCTTGTCTAGTTCTGCGTTAGTTTTGCGTTTTTTTTCCGTGTCAATACACTCAGCACAGTTAGTGTATGTCAGTGTTATATATTACAATGTGAACATGCAATGAACATCAAACACCCTTTACAAAAAAAGGTAAAACAGCGATGTAGGACGATTTTGATGTTGAAGAAGAAAATGAGACGGGAGTTTTTCGACGTACCCTAACTGTATTGACCCAGATTACACAGACTACGCATGTGTATCGCAGAGACGAGAAAACACGAGCATTTGAGGTTAAAAAGTACATAAATTGTCAGTTTGTTTTGAAAATGACAGATCGTTTTGCTAAGACCCTTCTTCCTCGGCTAGGATCGTTAGACCTATTTGAAGCTGCATTTAAACTACATTTTGGAAGTTCAAACTTGGGGCACCATTCAAATCCAGTATTATGGAGAGAAATTCTGGAATGTTTTCCTCAAGAAATATATTTCTTTACGAGTAAAGAAAGAAAGACACAAACATCTTGGATGACAAGGGGGTAAGTAAATTATCTGTAAATTTTTGTTCTGAAAGTGAACTTCTCCCTTAAAATTGTCCATGTGACATTAGTGGTTCAACCGTAATGTTATGAAGCTACCACATACATGCGTCACAGTACTCTTGTGAACAGGTGTCAGAGACTGACACGGAAGAGAAGTAATTGTTGAATGAAGTCTTTTGTTTTCTTTGCGTACAAAAAAGAGTTCTTGTAGCTTCATAACATTACGGTTGAACCACAGGCTTTCAGACTTCATCAAAAATATTTTAATTTGTGTCCTGAAGATGAACAAAAGTCGGGTTTGGAACGAAATTAATGACAATGTTCATTTTTGGGTGAACTATCCCTTTAAATAGTGTGTGAGAGAACAATGGTATTCGGCACAGCACTTTGAAGTCTGATGCGCATCTGAAATAGGAATATAAAGCATTATAAAAACATTTACAGTTTGTTATGACTGCGATTGTTATCAGTTTGTACCCTGATGTGACTCTGATTCACTAGCTCTCAGTTTGATTATATACTACTTGATTCTGTTTTGCTTCATTTGGGCATTTTTAGTCACAGTGTTGCATATATATTCAAACAAGCAGCTTGCACATATATTCAAATAAATGGCTTAAACCGGTTCTTTTTAGTGAATCAAAAATGTACAGCACAACCAGTTTAGTCTGATTCACAAACTAATGGTCTTTATATGTGATTATTTTTATCAAATGAAAAACCAACCTGGTCTCATAGTGAAAACGTACCTTGGGGGGACTTTTTCGCAAGGTGCGAAATACCAATACCATACCAGTGTTCGTTTTTTCCCCAGAGCAGATGATCGTACATATGGTACGTTTTATGGCAAAAGGCTAGATGGTATACATACGTATTTTATGTAATTACTGTTTTTTGCATTATTGTAAGGAGTAGGTTTAGGGTTGAGGTAGGTGAAGATGTTAATAAAACACAATATAATAGGTAGAAAATCTAATTTATTCGAAGTTTTAAAATAACATACCATCTGCACTACACCTAAACCTACCCGATAGTATGAACAAAAGTGAATGTGACAAGCACAATCACAAGTATGCTGTTTTAGCTTGTTTTTCTTTCAGTTCTTTCATTGTGAGTAATGTTTTTTGCAGGATTTGTACCCAAGGATTCTGCATCCTTAGTCCAACTCTGTGCCACCACGGTGTTGTGTCCATTTGTACTACCCTGTCGTGTACACTTACCCCAACCCTAAACCTGCCCTTACTTTATTAAAAAAAAGTGTTGGTGGCATAATCTGATAGGTAGCATTATTCATCGTAAAGTAACACATGGAGCTGTAATCGCAGTGTACAAAAACGATTAAAAGTGCTCATTGTTTTACCGCCTCTAGTGTTCATTTCTTTTGGAAACTGCAGTGATATGTACTTATTGGTACGTATTTTGCATCTCGCAACAAAGTTCCCCCAGGTACATTTTTGTCATGAGACCAGGTTGTCAAAAACATACAGCACAATCCCATTAAGACTGAAAATGAATTAAGTGTGAATTAGAATGAACTGAATAATACTGTCTAAAATCTACCTGTCTTATATACGTCACTGAAAGTTGATTCGGTAAATGTTTGGGACAGGTTTATCCTGTTTATTCAGACTCATTCAGAATGGTTGCACTGTATGCTTTTGATTCACTTTAAAGAATCAGTATGTATGTGTGCCATCAGGGATGATTTAACTATAGTAACCATGTTTTTTTGGTTCTATTTGTAGTATAACCATGGTTAATTTTTGTAAGGGCAGACTATGCTGATTGAGCTGTTTTTGATTCACCAAAAATAATTTGTTTATAAAAGCCATTGGTTTGTTAAATATGACTGGATTCAAGAAACATTTTCAAGAACCAGAATCCAAATGAAGATGATGATTAGTCCTAAAATGAATGCTGTTCTACATATGCTAATGGTGTGGGATTTGCACCATGTTCTATAATGCTAATCACTTTGTGATGCTAGTTGTGACGCAGTTTTCACTTTACTTAGCATGTTGTTTACTGAGAGACCAATAATTAAACATTATCGACTGCAGACGCCCCACACTCCCCTCTCCCTTCAATCCCAACAAAGCATAACATTTTAAAGCCAATTTTGAGAACTTGTCACTCTTAATAATTAATCGCTGCACAATAAACAATTTATATGCAGTGCAGCCAGATCTATATCCATTATGGATATATGCAATAGTCATTAAATATACATTTCGCTTTCAGCTTTAGTTTCTAGATCTCTGACAAAACAAACAGGAGAATTATAAGAGGGTGGGAACTCTGGGAGTTCGGCGCACAGTCGTAGGCTCTAGCACGTCTCTGAATTGGACAAGTGAGGTGATTTTATTGGTTCCCTAGAGTTTCAAGAACGGCACAAGCCTCATAGACCATACGAAAATAACACAACGTCTGGCCGCGCTGACAGCAGACAGGTTGCCACAGAGGGAACAAACAACACACAGGCAGAAATGCAGAGTGCAGCTGTCTGTCATTTGTGGTGACTGCTTGTTAAAGAGACCTTGAAGACATTAGGGGGACATGTTTTTCCCTTCTTCGGTTGCACTTCCAACACGCACTGTAACCCTGTAGGCCTTGTCTATTTCGAGGAGGAACTGATGATAACTCTGCTGGATAGATAGCGAGACGGTAGACAGTGAAACCTAGCTAGATTGGCCGTCACAACTGGAATGTCGAAACGGAGATGTGTTTTTGTAAATTACACATTTGATGTCAATCACATACACAACTAGGTCATAAAAAATGTAACTGCATGACTGCTGGCAGGAGTTATTCTTCTGTTCTTGAAGCGTGCCAGTCTATACACTGTCCGATGTCATTGTTTGTTTACGGGCTTCACCTCCCTCACCCCGCTAGCCGTCTGCTTAGCGCAGCAGCTATTTACGGCTTGCTGTGAGACGGGGGCTGCAACTGTGATCAAAAGGAGCCGCTCATTGATTTTCAAACATGCATTATGCTGCTAACATATATTATCAACGCAAAGTGCTTGCTTGACTGTCTTCAGTGCTCAGCATGCTTAAGATATGCGTAAGGGTTAGTACAAAGATGGTGGAGGTCATATCTGTTATGCAGTGCATCTTGAAATCTGTAACTTTATTCGTGGTAACTTCATTTTGTACACAATGTCAAGAAAATTATCAGGATGCCTAAGAGAATGGAGCTCCAGTCGGTAAAAAAGCGAGGGATTGACATATAGCTTATACACTTAGCTCAACTTGAAGATACTTTGTTTTATCTTTTGAGTTTTTATGATGTCATACCAATTTCTGTAATTTAATAAACAGTATGGAATGCTTTAAAGTGAGAAAAAAATAATAAAAAATAATAATCCCACAAAATATCATGGAATTCATCAATATTTTTTCATATATATACAGTGCCTTGCGAAAGTATTCATACCCCTTCATTTTGGTCATGTTTTCGCAAATAAGGGTTTGAATACTTATGCAGTGGAATCATTTAAGTTTTTTATTTTTAATAAATTTGCAGATATGTTAAAAAAAAAAACATTTTTTGCTTTGCCATTATGGTGTATGGAGTGTAGACTGATGTGAAAATAAGTCATTTAAAGCACTTTAACGTGCATTTTAAACATAAGGCAGCAACGTAACAAAAAGTGGAAAAAATTAAGGGGTATGAATACTTTCGGAAGGCACTGCATATATATTCATACACACACACACACACACATACATAGAAAATACCAAATTGTTTATTATCGACTGACAATGTCATCTCTATTTGTAAAATTTAAATAATAAATAAGTAACTGTAAAACTGTACTCTCTCTCTCTCTCTCTCTCTCTCTCTCTCTTTACAAAAAAGCATATATAAATGAAAACCAAACCAAATTAAGCAGTATTTCTAAGAAAACTTGTCTGAAAGTATTTATACAATTATAATAATATAAATTATACAGTAAATATTGTTTAAAATTATATATATATATATATATATATATATATATATATATATATAATTATTATTATTATTTTAGAAGTAACCACGTTAATTCACTTAATGCACATAATGGCTAGTATGCATAATAAATTACTTAATAACTATACAGTTTTATATTTTATAGAATACTAACTGTATTTATACAAATATATATTGGTACATACTGTATACATATATGATGGAATACTAATATGATTTGTATGTTAAAAATATATTAAAGCCTACATGCCTACCGTATTACATAATTGATATGATATGAAGAACAGGAAAAAATATATAATTTTGTTACTTTAATTTATTTTAAATAAATGGTCCGTTTTACTTTAGCAGTAACCACTTTAATTCACTTACTGCATATCATGGCTAATATGCAGGCTATATTTTAATGATTTATGTTAATATATGTTAAATTAGTACATTAACTAATTATATATTAAATTACTAAATGAACTAAATAATTATACAGTTAGTAGTTTATCATATTAATGTATTAATTTTTAAATACTAACTGTATCATATTAGTACATATAGTATTTCAATGTTAAAAATATCTTAATGGTCATGCCTGCTGCATTACAGGAGTAACAAAAAAAGGGAAAAACGAGAAAGCTTTGCTGAGAAATAATTGTAGTCAGAATGTGAGGAGGAACAATGAAGCTGTTGTATAATGGGTAGTTCATACATTGGAGAGTTGTAAAATATAGTTCTCAACATATCTTAATTAGAAAGGCTAATGCGTTAATTAAGTGTAGAGGTCGTTAGGTGCAGTCTGTGGTCTGCGGTGCAGTAAAATCATTTCTTACTTTCTCTCCTTAATAATCCTATTACAATGGCGCTTAGTACAGAAACTATACTTTCCTCATTCTTTAAGCTCTGGCCGCAACCATGTAATTGCTCGGCATTTAAAGCAATCTGGTCAGTGGCGACAGAAACCTGCTGTGCCCTGCAGAAGTTAATGACACTGAAAGGCAATACCAGACTGCGGGCACATGCTTCCTTATGCTTAAACGTCCAGTTTGCCAGTCCCAACCCCAGCGGATTTCTTGCCTTCTTTTCTGAGCTAATGTTTTAAAAAAGTGGGGAGGTAATAGAAGAATTGTGGTTACGTGAACCAAGTCTTATTTAGTTTGAAAGCAGCTGGATTACACCTTCTCTGTGGTTTTCACACAGAATAATGCTTCAATTTGCAGCGGCTCAATATAGATACAGATTTCCGGAGCAGTTAGATGACGGTCATGTTAGTCTATAGCACTATGGGTCTCATTCATCAGTAGCGAACCAGAGCCCGTGGTGGAGTGACAGGTCGCCTTGAGCTGTGGTTTCAGACCGAAAATTCATCAGACTTAATGTCGGAAACTCGTCTGGATGTCTTTTATGTAATGACAGAAGAAAAAAGGCACTTCCAATTTGGGACTAGGTGATTTGAACTGAATAGCATGCATATCGTATAACCTGTGGTCAGTAATAAATAAATAATTCTGCCCAGAGATAAGTCTATTTCATACTAAATTTACCTTCTTGCTAAGAAGTTGTAACCGTGCAAATCCTACGGATCTAATGCCAATCATTTTATCATAATAAACTATTTAAGTGATCATATTTGACATTTCTGTCATTTTCTGTTCAGCAGATCTGAATCCACGTGCCTTTTTTTTAAAAAAAAAATTTGGTTTTGAATATTGGTTTTTCCATAATTTTACAATTTAACAACTATTTTTCCAATAAAGGTAGACTAAGACACAACCTTGAGGTTTAAGGTCTCGTAACACATGACAAACCCATATCTTCCATCTTTATGGACTAACGGTATTGTCTTTGTAAGCATGTTTTGGCAGAAGGCACATGTGCTCATAAAGGCTGGATATTGTCTCTTTGTGGGACGTCGATTGATGCTGTCGTTTACACACCAAACATTGATCGTGACCTCTTCCTGCTCCTGGTTTCTTTATTGTTTGTGGTAGTATAATAAGAATGGATTACTTGACTAACCCTAATGCTGAATTAGTTACATAGTAAACCAAATTACAGGGTCTAGCGGTGAATGGTTAGTGATAAAACAATAAATATTGCAGTGTTCATAAAATACCTTTCGGGTGAGTACAGCAGATATCAGAGTACTGCATCATCGTGGGTTTGTAATTTGAAACACTGAAAGAAAATACTGTTCAAGTTGGTTAAAGTGATAGTTCTTAAAAAAAAGAAAATTCTGTCATTAATTACTCACCCTCATGTTGTTCCAAACCCACAGGATCTTCGTTTAACTTCAGAACACAAATTAAGATATTTTGATTAAATCTAAGAGTGGAAGAGATGGAATTGTTAAATTCCACACAAATCTGCACACAAAAAGTATTCTCGTAGCTTCATAACATTACGGTTGAACCACATTTGTCACATGGACTTTTCTAACATTGTCCTTACTACCTTTCTGTGCCTTGAACGTGTCAGTTGCATTGCTGTCGTCATCAAAAATATCTTAATTTGTGCTCTGAAGATGAACTAAGGTCTTACAGGTTTGGAACGAAATGAGGGTGAGTAATTAATGACAGAATTTTCACT
Organism: Labeo rohita; assembly: GCF_022985175.1. Taxonomy (NCBI): domain Eukaryota; kingdom Metazoa; phylum Chordata; class Actinopteri; order Cypriniformes; family Cyprinidae; genus Labeo; species Labeo rohita. The sequence goes on along the minus strand of NC_066885.1, from coordinate 23,517,977 downwards.
TTTGGCTAAACTATCCCTTTAATGACCCCAAACCTGTATATCTGATGAACATTAGCAATTTCAGATATGTTATTGTTTTTGAAAACGTTGTTCTCATTGTCAGATGTCTATACAGATATGAAGGAATTTAGATAAGATGAAATCTTTACATGAAAAGGAGGAGAACACAGGGGCTCATCTGCAGTGTAACTGGAGGGCAATCGGATGACTGTAGAGAGGCTTTGCATGAAAAAGGACGAGGTCTAGAATGCTAATTGCATGAGAATGTAGTGGCTGACACAGTGTCTCTGCAGTGGTCTATCAAACAGAGCTCACATTACATGAAGAATCCCATTCAGGTGGTCATTAGACAATCAAATGGGAATAATCAGACTGGATCTCAATTACCGTTGAAGTAATTTTCATGGCAGGGCACTGGCCAAGAAGCAAAAGGGGAGAGAGAAAAATAAGACGAATGACAGAGAAGTGTGAGCTTCCCTGCTGAACAACAGCTTAAACCAACCTAAGCTCTTAGATGTTTGATGATCAGCCGGGTGAGGCTGATCTGGTTTGCTAGTTTTTTAAGTTTTGGGGGCTTTTCTCGGCTGAGAAACCAAATGACCGACCACCTAAACCAAAGTTCCTTGTATCCCACCTTGGAGGGCCAGCAAAAACTGACACTTGTTGAATAAAGTTGTTATTTTTGTTTTCTTTGAGCACAAAAAGTATTCTCGTAGCTTCATAACATTGCAGTTGAACCACTGATGTCACATGGACTATATTAACAGTGTCCTTACTACCTTTCTGGGCCTTGAACATTGTAGTTGTGTTGCTGTCTGTGCAGAGTCAGACAACACGCACTTACTCCCAACTCGCTTGGTCAGGACTCCATTAGCATCATTTTTGGATGTTTTCCTCCATTGTAACTAGTTGTTTGCTTTATGCGTTGCATTTAATGGTTTGCATGCATTTGCAAAAATCATTTTAGATAAATTTATACTTTCAGAAATATTTTGGAGCACCTAAACCCACCCCTACCCTAAACCTACCCACTTCTGAACAATATAAAACACGCAACAGGCTAATAAAAGTACAGTGACAGGCATTTCTTGCAAAAACTGACCATAAAAAGCAGTATAAAAGTATTACAAACAAGTCGGGTTGCATTCCAAGTCCTCCAATATCTTTATCTGAAGAACAGAGTAAATCAGAAGGCTGAAAAAGATCTTGCTCCCACACATATCACATTCAGAAAGATACTCCTGAACTTATCTAGCATGACGTAGTCGGTCACGAGACACACAAGAGCCAATGGCCTTTTACAACTAAAGCTCATGTAACGCTTCTTCACAGGTTACCCTGTGTGTCAAAAAGTGATGCCAAGGGGTCCTGGCCAAGTGTCAATATGTGAACACGTTCTCACTCCCAACTCGTCAAATATTGAAGCTTGGTCAGGACCCCTTTAACGTAATTTTTTTAATGCACAGGGTACCCTTTTAGCAGCACTTTTCAATGTGCAGGGTCCTCCATTGCTTTCAGTTCTTAATTTAATTAGTTTGCATGTATAAAAAAAGAAATAATTTTATGTAAAGTTATACTTTCATTGGAGCACCTAACCCCACCCCTACCCCAAACCTACTCACTTCTGAACAATATAATATACCTGTTGCGGAGTACCTGTTGCATTCCAAGTCTTCTGAAGCTATACGATATCTTTATGTGAAGAAGAGAGTAAAACATACGGTTTTAATCGTTGAAAATGATCCTGCTCCGTTAACACGCTCACATTAGCGTGACCCAAACGGTCACGAGACACACAAGAGGCAATGGCATTTCACAGCCAAAGCTGACATAACGATTCTTCTGGCTGCATTTTTTTAATTCGTGCACAGACTGCAGCACACAGGATGAGCAGTGTTACCAAGTCCACGGTTTTCCCATGGAATTGGGCTACTTTAGCGACCCAAATAACGTCATATTTAGAACATGGAATGCTAATTTTACCAAAGCAACCCCGCCAAAAAATGTGTATTCCCCCTCCCCCCAGCACGTTATTTAATTGGAGACCCCCGATTGGGCTACTTTTGGGCTAGTTTTGAGTAGCAATTGGGTGAGTTTTGTTGTGAAAACCTGGCAAACCTGAGGATGAGCTTTACGGCGGATAGGGGCTGCGATCGCGTCTGTTCCTCTAACAAATCAACCGTTTTGCCTTGGAAGACTTGGAATACTAATATTTTTTAAAAAAAATTATGACTGTAGTTCTATTTTCCTGTTATATCTTGTTTTGTTGAGAAATGGTTATGTTTAGGGGCAGGAATTGGGTTACATGCTCATAAATGTGTAAATAGTGTAATGTAAAAAATAATTGTTTTGTCTGTTTACACTGAAAAACAAAAACACCCCAACATATATGCAATAATGGCAAAATTATTACCCAATATATAATTTAATCATGACGATAAAATTCCCAATGCCTTTTGCATCAGTGTATTGACACCAAAAGTTTCTTATTTAAAGCAGTGAAGGGCCCTGCACATCGAAAAATGGTGCTAAGGGGTTACCCTGTGCATCAAAAAGTGATGTCAAGGGGTCCTGACCAAACGCCAATACGTGACAAGTTGGGAATAAGAATGTGTTGGGTCAGAAAGCTCTCGAATTTCATCAAAAATATCTTAACTTGTGTTCCGAAGATGAACGAAGGTTTTACGGGTTTGGAACGACATAAGGCTGAGTAATTATTGACAGTGTTTTCATTTTTGGGAGAACTATCCCTTTAAGCTTTTCTTTCCAGCAGGGTTCGTGAAGCATACAAACTAAAATTTCCTGTGGGGAGGATGAATTTATGAATATAAGCAGAAATGAAAAATGTACTGTATGGAAAATTTGTCAGCTATCTAAATATTCCTCTCCTAACCCCCATTGTTACGTTCGCTTTCTCAGTGAAGGCAAGCACAGGTGCTGTATATGTCATTTTCATATAGCGTGCCATTTACTAACACATTTTCTCAAATGGATAACTGTGCTTAAAAAGACAGCATTGTTTCCTGGCCAATCTAAGCAGCTCCTCTAAACAAATCCTAACCAGTAGGAACAACTCGGCCCTGTTTTCACAGCAAACCATTTCCTCTGGCTCCAACCTGCAGTGGACACCTTTCAGCCTTTCCATCCTGCAGCGCAGCTCTTGATTTATGACAGGCAGAGGAGACTGACCACTAAAGCCATGTAAATTTCCTGGTTCTGAAGCAAGGCACAGGCCAGTGGCAGACCACCCACCCTCTCCTCCTGTCGTATTCTGCTTCACAAATCAGAGGAGCTTTCATATAGTGAGGGTCAGGGCCTGTTTTATCACCTCCAGGAAGACATCCTTTAGAAGTCTCCTTCAGCATACACTTCACTCTGTTAGTGTCCCTCCCAACAAACAAGTAAATGTTGTAAACCAGTCTCTTGCAGTCCCCACAGGATGCTTCTGTTTGTATAGTCTTAACATGCCCTTTTAAATCTAAATATATAATCGTTACAAAAAATAGCAATAAAATTATATACAAATATAGTTATACAGTGCATATAGCAATTCAATTGATGCAAACAAATAAAAAATAATAAAAATTTCAATATAATATATTAAATTAATATATAAGAAAAAAATATTTACTTACTTACACAGTCAGTGGCATTTTTCTTGCTCATCTCTTTTGAATGCATAAACAGCCTTTGGATGGTGGTTTTTGCCAGTCTTTTTTGCATTGTGATGAGTTTTCCTGTCTTTGCACGGCTTCCATATCCTGTCTTGGCCAGCGTACTGTGGCAGCTGGGTGTCTGATGACTGGCAGGGAATATGTGTTGATGACTTTGATCTTGTTCCTGCCATTCAACTGTCTTTTTGGAAGTACCTGCGGATCAGATATTCAATATGCCTCTTAGTCCTAGTATACAGCTTGACATCATACATATATGCATGCCATATGCTTGGCGGTAGCTCCTGTCTTGCAACTATATTGTGTCTGTTATCCATATTAAACATGCAACGCCTTGGAAAATGTCTTTAAGCTGTCTTCTAGTGTTGTCCTCTAGAGGACTACAGAGTTCCTGGTGAAGGTCATGAGTGTCTTGTTGACCTTGTTTGGAGCCAGATATTCAAGGATCCATGTGTGTGGCACTGAGTCATATCTCTTCTTGTAGTCAGTACAGAAGGTGCCCAAGGTGGTTTACTTGGTTTTGGAGTCTGGGGTCATTAGTCTGACTGCCAGGAGCAGGTCATTTGAGGCTCTGGTGTCTTTTCAGCTCTAGATGTCTAGGGTTATAAGAGTCACCTGCCACATTCGCTCAAATATAAGGGTCCCAAAATGAGGTTTTTGGGGCAATGCCATAGAACAGGGGTCACCATACTTGGTTCTGGAGGGCCGCTGTCTTGCAGAGTCTAGCTCCAACCCTAATTAAACACACCCGAACCAGCTAATCAAGGTTTTACTAGGTAAACAATCGAGATGAGCACGCAGCATGGTTGCAGAAAACTCCGGAGAGATGTCCTTTGTGGCCAGAAAATTACACGGATATGGTACAAAATTGCTAAATTTAAAAAGATTATAGATTATATTGATTAGATGTCATTTTCAAAATGTTCTCTGCATATTACAAGAGCTTGTCACCCTTACGCTGATAAGCACTGTTATTCAAACGAAATTGACGTTAGATAATGGGATAGCCTTACAGATCTGAAACAGGGATGACGTTTTTGTCATTATCTTAATTATCTTAATAGTAATAGATTTAAATAATATTTCATGCTGTAACTGTAGAGCTAATACAATACGTCCCCCATAATATATGTGAATATAATGTACACCTATTGTTTAAATCAAATTTATGCTTTAAAAGTAGAGTAATCAGAGTCATTTATATCCATAGTATGTACATTTAAACGTATGTTTAGCTTCAAATGGCGTCTTTGACGACAGTATTCTATAAAAATTATTTGCATTCTGATTTTGACATCAAAAGGCACAAAAATAGATTTTTTTTCTCTTATTCCATGGATTTTACCTATTTACCTCCACTTCTCACTAGTGCATTTCTGCAACCACTATGCGCGCAGCTGCAAGTGACGCAACTGTGACGTCTACTCCAAATTGGTCTATACTTGAGACTTCAAGGTAGGTATGTTGAGGCAAGTTGGAGCTAAACTCTGCAGGACACCGGCCCTCCATGTCCAAGTTTGGTGACCCTTGCCATAGGAGATTCATTTTGGGTTCCCTGAAGAACCTCTCATTGATCAGTTTTGAAAAGAACCTTTCTTTCTTAGCATGAAGCACATTTTAATAAGCTAAAGAACCTTTTTTCCCCACTATAAAGAAACTTTTGTGGAATGTAAATGTTTTATGGATGTTAAAGGTTCTTTGTGGAACCATCAATGCCAATAAAAACTTTTATTTTTTTAAGAGTGTTTATACATTGTGCTTGTTAGAAGTCCTGCAGCAACCCTAACCCTAAACCTTAGTCAGATTTGTTGCTACATGACCTTGACAGGCCAGGTTTTGGTTGCTAAATCTGATAACAGGTAATACTAGGTTGCTGTTGTGGTTGGAATTAAACAAGTTTATTAAACATGTAGCTTCCTTGCCATTGGGTCTTAAAGGCTCAGTTTTGTGACTTCAAGTCTATATAGTACCAAAGTCATCATTGTACAGTGGAGATCAAAATTAGTGATCAACCTATAATTTCCTAAATTTCAAGGTCACTGTTTAGTCTTATTTGAACTCATCCTAACAAGTAGAAGGGCAAGTTTTTAAGTATATTTAATATTTCAACCTAAATGAGATATTTGGAAAAGAACTCTGATCAAAATTAGAGAACACTTACCGATATCTCCAAGTTATTGGTGTTAATCTCGTACCTAGTGCTAATTTCCTTAATTATATGACAAACCCTGTTTAACTGGCAGCATTCCTCCAATTTTCATTGAGATTGCAAGATGGCGGGCCGCTCTAAGGTGGCTGAAACCCTGCAAAAGGAGATTGTCCAGATGAAGGCCAGAGGGATGACCCTTTTAGCCATTGCAAGAGAAATTGGTCATTCCAAATCTGTGATTTCTCGAATATAGCAGGTTTACAATGACACTAATTCATTAAAGTCTCCTAAACAGGCTGGTCATCCATCCCTGTTGAAAAAAACAGCATATGCTGGTTAGGTAGGTTTTGATGGTGGGATGCTGTGATGCTGGTTTTAGCTGGTTTATGCTGGTCCTTAGCTGGTTTATGCTGGGCCTTAGCTGGTTTATGCTGGGCCTTAGCTGGTTTATGCTAGTCCTTTGCTGGTTTATGCTGGTCCTTAGATGGTTTATGCTGGGCCTTAGCTGGTTTATGCTGGTCCTTTGCTGGTTTATGCTGGCTCTTTGCTGGTTTATGTTGGCTCTTTGCTGGTCCTGAACCAGCACATGACCAGTTAAGGCCCAACATAAACCAGCAAAGGCCCAGCACAAACCAGCTAAGAACCAGCATAAACCAGCAAAGGACCAGCATAAACCAGTTAAAACTAGCATCCCAGCATCAAAACCTACCTAACCAGCATATGCTGTTTTTTTTCAACAGGGATGTAAGACATGCTCAAGAAGACAGGATAATGCAGAGATTCTCAATGGGGAACCGGTTCAACACTTCAGCTGGAATTGCTTGCCAGTTCAGCACTGAACAGGGTAAGGATCTCTTGGGATGTTTAAGAGTAGTCAGACTGAAAGTGCCCAAGCCTCTCATCAGCAGAAAGAATCAAAAGGCTAAGTTCACCTATGCTGAGGAGCATGTTGTGTTTAAAGAGGAGAACTGGTCCAAAGTTCACTTCAGTGATGAGAGCAAGTTTAATTTATTTGGTTCTGATAGGAAACATTTTGTTTGGCAAGTGAGAAACTAGTGATGTCCTGCGGCCTCAGATGTGCCGAAGTCATATATTGGATGTATTGTTAAACATGTTAGTAGAACAGCTGTATACCTACAGCTAATATTCCTTCAAATTTTGACTGATGAAGATTAACAATATTTCAGAAAAATCAAGTATTTATAGATTGTCCTCTAATTTTGATCTCCACTAAATTTCATTTCTTACAAATCAAACCATGTATGGAATTTGTTGTAGACTCTTAGGCCACATTGTTCCCCTCTCACTTTAATTATGCGGCAGATCTGTGATATTAAAAGTTGAGTACACTTTAAGAGATTCTCAACTGTTTCAAGAATTGTCAGGAAATCTCCCAGAAGTCAAAGATTCTCACGTCTGGTTAATAAGTCTGTTCTTTGTGGTGCTGCTTATCCAGCCTCAGTTGGTGTCCTGGGCTTTTTGGCACCTTATTCAGCCTCCAATCCCCACACAGGCGTCCCACTCCAGTCTCTCTCTCTCTTCATACTACAGTCGCACACACCCTCCGGGCCCGATAAGCCAAGCTTCTGCTGCTTCCCACACACTCCCCTGTCGATACTCCAAAGCTGTTCAAAGGCTCAACAAAAGACAGGCTGGGGAGGCGCAGACCCATAGTCAAGGCCTCAGGACTTGAGACAGTGGAGAGAGATTCATCTTCACATTTGGTTTAGGATTTGTTTCTGGTTTTGAATGTCTGTTGCTGTTGGCTTGAAATAATGGCTGTTGGTTGGGTAATTACTCACGCAATGGAAAGATAACAAGTGAAATCTAGGAGGTAATGTCCTTGTCTGAGCATAAAGAGTCGCAAAGAATCATAACATTCAATATAGTGGCTGTAGAAATACATGTCCTGCCTTTCAGGTTGAGGAGCCAACAACCTTTTTGATTAGCTGACTGTGGTGTTACCAAGATGGAGTCAGAGTTGACTGACTTACATTAAAGAGACTGGGTCTGTGAGGGTCAGGGCCTGCTGGCAACTTCCTGTACGTGTCCTTGTTTAACATCGTCCAGCAATAAAGCAGAAAAACCTTGAGCGCCAAAATATTTTTATTCTATAATGTCATCATCCAAAGGGTTGCAGTACACAAACAAGCCAGCATGGATCTAGCCCACAGGCTGCTTTGGTCTTCATCGATCTGTCTGGTTTTCTTCATCTCTTGCATCACAGTGGCTGTATTTATGATGGACAGCAGTATTTCATTCTGGGGCCATATAGCCTGTAATCCCACTGTGGGATGTGTGAAATACCATGTCATTTTTGTCAATGTCAGTCAATAAGCTATAACCAAACTTAATTTCAAAATTATTTTATCCATTTTGATTAAAGTAAGGGTAATGACACTGCTGATGTTACAATAGATTTCCATTTCAAATAAATGCTGTTGTTCTGAACTTCTGAATACAGCTTCCCCAAAAATGCAGAAATGTGACAATAATAAATATTTTTCAAGCAGCAAATAAGTATTTCAGACATATTTATAAAGACTGAAGTAATGACTGTTAAAAATTCAACTTTGCCATTAGTGAAATTACATTGTAATGTACACTACCAGTCAAAAGTTTTTGAACAGTAAGATCTCTTCTGCTCACCATGCCTGTATTTATTTGAATCAAAGTACAGCAAAAACAGTAAAATTTTGATTTTTTTAATATTTAAAATAACTGTTTTTGTGTGAATATATTCTAAAATGTAATTTATTCTTGTGATTTCAAAACTGAATTTTTAGCATCATTACTCCAGTCACATGATCCTTCAGAAATCATTCTAATATTCTGATTTGCTGCTTTAAAACATTTATTGTTATTGTTACTGTGTTAAAAAAAAAGCTGAGCAGAAGTTGTTTCAGGTTTCTTTGATGAAAAGAAAGTTCCGAAGAACACTGAAATATCTGAAATAGAAATCTTTTGTAACATTATAAATGTCTTTATCATCACTTTTGATCAATTTAAAGCATCCTTGCTAAATAAAAGCATTAATTTTTATATTAATACAGTATAATAGTGTATAATGTTACAAAAGCTTTATATTTCAGATAAATGCTGATCTTTAGATCTTTCTATTCATCTTTCTATTTCAGTCATGATTTCTGAAGGATCATGTGACACTAAAGACTGAAGTAATGATGCTGAAAATTTAGCTTTGATCACAGGAATAAATTACATTTTAAAATATATTCAAATAGAAAGCAGTTATTCTAAATAGTAAAACTAATTCACAATATTACTGCTTTTGCTGTATTTCGGATCAAATAAATGCAGGACTGTGAGCAGAAGAGAATTCTTTAAACTACATAAAATCTTACCGTCCAAAAACTTGACTGGTAGTGTATATTAAAATAGAAGAATTAAACAAGTAGAAATAGAAATAGAAATTAACACAGCCAAAGAGCTTCTTGTTCTGTATATTTGTGGCCCTGTGGCTGAATGTCTAAGATGTTTCTTCTTAAAATAGTCCATTTCTGGAACCTTAGAAGTCGGCTCCTATTGCGGAACATTACCTGATGAGACACACTATAATTGTTTCCGCTTCTCCCTCGATCTCTGATTTTCTTTTCTCTCTCTCTATCTCTCTTGTTGTTCCAGCAGTCTGGTCCCTCAAAAGAGCTGTAGTCTCCTCTCTGATCATTATGATACAATTATTGCTGCAGACAGTAGTGCTAGACATAATCATTTTGTTGTGCCATTTTGCCTTTTTCACAGTGTTATTTTCCCTTACATTCAACTGCGAACTGCAGTTAGTGTCAGATTGATGGAAGCCTGAAAAAGCCACATACAGACCGTGGCTGAGGTTATAGCTTGCATTTAGGCTTTTAAATCGTAAGATTCAGGTATTTACTATTAGAAAAATAAAGGATGTTTTTTTTTTTTTTTTTTTTTTTTTTTTTTTTTTTTTTATATAAATATGTTACATTTTAATGTGTTTAAAGGAGAAGTCCACTTCCAAAACAAAGATTTACAGATAATATACTCACCCCCTTGTCATCCAAGATGTTCATGTCTTTCTTTCTTCAGTCATAAAGAAATTATGTTTTTTGAGGAAAACATTGCAGCATTGTAGTGGACTTCTATGGTACTCTGAGTTTGAACTTCCAAAATGTAATTTAAATGCAGCTTCAAACGATCCCAAATGCGGTTGTAAACGATCTCAGCCGAGGAAGAAGGGTCTTATCTAGCGTAAAGTCGGTTATTTTCATTAAAAAAGTACAATTTAAATACTTTTTATTCTCAAACACTCGTCTTGCCACGCTCTCACTGAACTCTGTGTATTCTGGCTCAAGACAGTTAGGGTATGTCGAAAAACTCCAATCGTTTTTTCTCCCTCAACTTCAAAAAATATTTCAAAATCATTCTACATCGCTGCAGAAGTAACGACCCAGTCTTTGCAAAGTGAACATGCAAAGAAGATCAAACACCCTTAACAAAAAAGGTAAAACAGCGATATAGGATGATTTTGAAGTTGAGGGAGAACATGAAATGGGAGTTTTTTGACATACCCTAACTGTACCGGAAAAAAACAGTTCAGGCAGAGTAAGACAAGCCGAGCGTTCGACATTGAAAAGTTTATAAATTGCATTATTTTTATGAAAATACTGATCGTTACGCTAGATAAGACCCTTCTTTCTCAACTGGGATCGTTTACAACTGCATTTGGGATCGGTTGAAGCCGCATTTAAACTGCATTTTGGAAGTTCAAAATCGGGGCACCATATCAGTCCATTATATGGAGAAAAATCCTGATTTTTTTTTTCCTCAAAAAACATAATTTCTTTACAAAAGAAAAGAAAGAAAGACATGAACATCTTGGATGGCAAGGGGGTGAGTACATTATATGTGAATCTTTGAAAAATATCTTAATTTGTGTTCTGAAGATGAACAAAGGTCTTACGGGTTTGTAACAACATGAGCGTGAGTAGTTAATGACAAAATTTTTATTTTTGAGTCAACTATTGCTTTAAATGTTGTTTGTTGTTTCTTTATAATTATTTATATGTGCCCCCAATGAGTGAAAGTAAATCCTACACCTTTTTTTTTTTTTCAGTGCATAAACTTTCACATTCTGCCATCCATCCATTGTATGTGATATAAATATGCCGCATGGCGTTTTATAGTCTCTCTGGTGTCATAGAGCTTGTGTTCAAATATGGCAGCCTGTGGGCCTTAATGCACCCCCACTGCATGTCATCACTCTCACCATTGCCCCGAGTGCTTCATGACAATATCAGGCAGACAGTGCATTCAATCTCCCAGACCAACACTAATAACATGCTTAGTGGGCATATGGCCAAATCACACACGCACACAAAAAAGATAATGCAGGATTGCTTGTACCCACCATTTTCCCCTCCATTTATGTTTTTATAGGACACCTTTATAAGCAAGAAGCCTGTGCCGGGCTGTGGTTTTATTAAGCGGCGATGTGCAGGAGATGGAGAGGTGGGTGTGGCCTCCAGCCTCATGAATGAAATTGCAAACCTAAGGTTCCCGATTCAACCTGTTATTACTTCTGACACAAGTCATTTACAATAGCCCAGAAGGTGGCAATGGAAAATGTGATATTGATTGTGTACCCTGCAGGCTTTTAGCACCCTTCACTCTTCAGATGCACATGTGTCTTATAAAGACATGCGCACGCACACTCTCATATTTGCTTTATTTTCTCTTTGTGATATGGCTTTTTCATCTATTTCTTCAAGGACATCAGATGGCCTGGGCGAATCGGTCTTTTAATTTATCATTCTTTTAGATTTGCTGTTGAGGGTTGTTGATGAATGGCATTGTGTAAATACTGAGGATGGATTCACTATGAATGAATTGTGGCTGCTGATACTGTTGTTCTTTATGAAAGAAACTGTGCGAACAAACAAAATTTGTGGTGTACTTACTGCAGAACCTACTTCCTGAAATAATCTCACATTTTTTTATTTCTCATGTAAGTCTTGAAGGCAGTTATCATGCTAATGTTTGTGTTAGACACACTGGGTGAAACTTGTGGGAAAGCTGCACCTCTGTCATAAACACTAATGTGTGATTTCTCCAGAAACTGTCTAGTTTGTTTTCACAGATAAAGGTTCAGCCCTTAAAGGCTGGGGAGGAAGCTCATTTCCACTGCTTAGGTGAGGAAAACAAATGAAATAGCGAGAAGCATTGTGTCTTCACTAACTTCACGCCAGCGCCTGAATGCAGTACCGCAGGTCTGACAGACCAAAAGCAAGCTCATAAAATAAGCACACTTCAAAGAGGATGATGACACTCTGTGTGTTACAATCGCTAACATCGACTTCATCATCGACTTGATGGTGATTAACTCTTTTTTGAGCATTCCCAGACCAAATTATAAATTATTTATTTGTTTATTGGATGATAACGATTCACCAAACATTTGAAAGATTCATTAATTGATTTTTCTTTATTCTACTTTGACATTTAGAAGAGAGTGGGGTAAGTTGAGCCAGTGGGGTAAGTTGAGCCAGTGGGGTAAGTTGAGCCACCCCCTGTATCTTAGTAATGGCATTCTTTTACTGTCATGTGACCAGACTGTGAAAAGGAGAAACACATGGGAGGAGTGGAAGTTACCTTTGGCTTGTCAGAGTAAAACAGAGTTAATGGCTGTTACATCAAAGCAAATTTATCCTTTATTCCTTTATTCTGATTAAGTTTTTATTTAATTTTACTCAACAGACTCTCTGTTTAGTCTGTTTTTGAGAAGGTTACAACTTTGGTGTTCAGCATATTGTTTCAGAAATGCAAAAAATTAAAGAACAAAATGTAAACTTCATTGGTTGGTTTTATGTTATTTAAGTTAGCCTTGAGAAAAGAAATATACAGTTTGTAAAAGAAACTTGATTATGAAACCCATAAGACCTTTGTTCATCTTCAGAACACAAATTAAGATATTTTTGATATATTGTAGCTGTGTGGGGTGTATTAAAGAAGTCCACTTGAATTTGATTATTAAATTAGTTTTTAAAAGAAGTAAATTGTCTTTAAAATATAACATGGATTGGAATTAGATTTAGTCAGAAGGTCCGTTTACATCCAGGTAGAGCATCTTACCCACTGACTTGGATCAGCTTACCCCTAACCTGGGGCAAATTGAGCCATGGGAACACTTAAAAAAAATAAATAAAAAATAAGAAGCCATATTTTTAGAACCCTTTGTCATAGATACATTCTGATCATTTAAAATGATAGGAAACATTCTGAAATGACTTTAGATAGTTTCATTGTATTTATGCCTCATTTTCCCTTATCTTGAGAAAAATGTGTAAATTATGCAGTGTAAATTATAGGCGAGAGTGGGGTAAAATTAGCTATTTTTTCTTATGTGGTCAAAATATGTTAGGTTTGGGAGAAAGAATAAACCATTTTATTTCATTATAAAAATCTCCATACCATAAATGGACATTTTAACTCTCATAAAACTTTAATTTTGTTATATTTTTAATGTGATCTGTTCAACAAGCTCTCTGCAAACTATATTGCATCATAAAATGGGCTTGCTTTTAAATAATCCATGAAAACGATCATACATATTATAAATCATTTCACTGCGGCTTATATCTTCTGAAGGAGCTGCTGAATTCACTGTACTTAGAAAGGTTTTTTGTGCATAACATACAGCACACAAGAGTGATAGAGTATAGAGTAGTGATAGAGTAGTATATACCTAAAGCAGTTTGAGATGAGTGCAATTTATATTTCAACAGGATATTATGATATACATGACTGAGATGCCTATTAGGGTTAAAGCAGTTGAGATGAGAACACATGCAGTATCACTTGCTTCTTTGTCCATCCATCTCCAAGTGCCAAACAACTTAATGGCTATTTAAACGCAGACCTTATCAAAATGATCTCCAAATGCTCTAATTGTACCCCTTTGCTTAAGTTACATCCTTATGTATACGTGGTCTAATCAACTTCCAGTTTCTTTGAGTGTGACAGTATTTTTTGACCAAAAAATATGACGCAAAATATTTAAGATATACCGTTACAAGCTGTCACTGTTTCTGTATATATATATTTCTCTCTCTCTCTCTCTCTCTCTCTCTCTCTATTTGGGTGAACTATTCATTTAATCATTCATGCTGTCATAATACATTGTAAAAAGTGTTATGTGCAGTGAAAAATGTCCCTCATGCACCTTCAGCTGCAGCTTTTTTAGCTAAATGAGTTGACCTTTCCTCAGTCTGCATGTTAGTTTACGGTCATAACAAAATAAGCTGGTGTTGTTTTCAGAGACACACACATACACAGACTCAATCTCTCTCTTTTTCATACCTGTATAATTAGAGTCCTAACTGTCATCACATTAGTGTGTGTGGGGAGAATCAGGTATAATGAGCTGGAGATTATGGGCTTTGTGTGCTGCTTCACCGGTAAATGCTCGCCATGCCAAAGGGATTTACAATGAAAGCCAGTGTTATCAGATTACAATAACTGTTTCATTACAGCATTATTTACGCTGTATAAAAGAACAGCATTCTTAATCAGTCAAGGTAGATGGAAGGAAAGGTAAACCACACAGTTTTTCCATTAGTCATTTTGGTTTGTGATGGTTTGTTTTAGTTTTGCAATCAAAATAAATAGTTTATATAAATGAACTGATACGGTAAATTCTGTAATATTTAATGCTTTATTTTTCTTTCTATCTATCTATCTATCTATCTATCTATCTATCTATCTATCTATCTATCTATCTATCTATCTATCTATCTATCTATCTATCTATCTATCATCTGTCTATCTATCTATACAGTATGTATATATTCTTTTTCTTTCTGCATGCTTATATAACATGGCAATATGGTCATATATAGGAAGAAAGAAAGAAAAAAAGTGGATGGTCTGATTAAAAATACAGAAAAAATGCATCTGTGGAAAGGAATATAGTGAGAATTGAATTGACAGAGAATGAAAATAATATAAATAAATACATGCATACATACATACATACATAAATGGAATTTCACAAAAATAAATGGAATTTATAAATATAATCAAAAACATTAGTAATGTGGCACAGACTGAAGAAGAAAATGAACAAACTTGTAAATGTATAAATAACATTGGGATAAACAATATTTATCCCATTATTGTCTATACATTTGTAATAAGTTTAATTTTGCAATATTTTTTATTATATAAAATAAAAAAGTGTTTTGATGCTAAATTTATTTATTTTTATTTTATAAAATAAAATGTTTTTTATTTTATTTTGTATTTATATTTATATAAAACATTTAATTTATAACATTAATTGAGGCATAGCCTCTAAACATTTAAAGTAATATACATTTATTTTATTTTGTATTATTTTATTTTATTTTATTTTATTATTTTATTTTTATTGCATTGCATTGCTTTTTTTATTTATATAAAATGAAGAAAGTGTTTTGATCCAAAATACTATAGAATTTAATTGAAGCACAGCCTTCAGACGTTTAAAGTAATATACATTTTTTATTTTACTTTTTATTTTTAATTTATTTTAATTTAATTTTATATTTATTATTTTATTTTATTTATATAAAATAAAATAAAAAGTGTTTTGGTGCAAAATTACTATAGAATTTAATTGAGGCATAGCCTTTAGACATCTGAAGTAATATACATTTATTTTATTTTTGTATTATTTTATTTTATTTAACTTTTTATTTTATTTTATATAAAATAAAATAAAAAGTGTTTTGATGCAAACTTACTATAGAATTTAATTGAGGCATAGCATTTAGACATTTAAAGTAATATACGTTAATTTAATTTCATTTAATTAATTAATTTATTTTTTATTTATATACATTTTAAAAAAGTGTTTTGATGCTAAATTACTATATAATTTAATTGAGGCATAGCCTTTAAACATTTAAAGTAATATACAAGTATTTTATTTTTTATTTTATTTTTTTTTATTTAATTTACATTTCTATTTTATTTTTAATTTTTAATTTTATTTATATAAAATAAAAGTGTTTTGATACAAAATACTATAGAATTTTGAACAGATGTTTAAAGTAATATGCATTTTTTTATTTTTATTTTTATTTTTCATTTATTTTTTATTTTATATTTAAATAATGCATAATTACTATATAATTTAATTGAGGCATAGCCTTTAGACATTTGAAGTAATATACATTTATTTTATTTTGTGTTATTGTATTTTATTTAACTTTTTATTTAACTTTTTATTTAATTTTATATTTATTTTATTTTATATAAAATAAAATAAAAAGTGTTTTGATGCTAAATTACTACAGAATTTAATTGAGACATAGCCCTTAGACATTTAAAGTAATATACATTTATTATTTTATTTTATTATTTTATTTCTGTGATCCATTTATTTGGGTCACGACCCACAATTTCAGAATCGCTGATTTAAATGATCTCATTTAAAAACAGAGGGGCACAGAAAGCTGCTGCACCCCTGATGAGAGAGGATATCATTTTGATTTTTAAAATCTGCAGAGGTGTGAACTCACTTGAGGATAAAATCACTGCCTTCACTGACCCCAGTAACCAGCAAAACAGTACTCATAAAACAGCATGGGACCCTTTAAAAGCAGTCCCAGTTCTCTCTGAAACACAAGAGCTGAAGAGTAGAGAAGTGGGGTGAGGGGTTCAGTAAGAGAAGACTGTTTTTGATCAAGACAGGTTCAATCCTCCAAACCTCGAATAAACAGAGGCGGGTACTAAATTGGCTGGGTTTTCTCTCCACCAAAGATTTTTTTGGAGGTGACAGGGGTAGAAAGACAGACCCTCCCCCCAACCTCAACTCCTCTTTACAGGAGGCCTCTATGGTTTCTCCCTCTAGAGAGAGAGAATAAGGCCATACACCCTCTGAATCTCATTTAGTGAAGGATTACCTATTAACCCTCCAGAGGACTGAGGGGAAAGAGAGAGTCTGTTTGCCGAGGGACTTTAACAAGAGCTCATGGGCTTCTGTGGGTGGAAATAATAGGACCTCTGAAGGTTGCTACATGTTGCTTAGCTACATGCTAATTCATAAATACAAGCCCAGGGTGTTGCTGCTAGTGTTTAGCTAGCTCATTTACTCACTGTCATGTTACAACACACAGCATTGTCATCATTTTTATCCTTACTGTTAATACCAGCTGTGTTTACAGGCACCCTACAAGTTACTTTTAAAGGAAAACTACCTCAGGTTTAAGATCGCTCAGATGGCTTTCTTCTCAGGCGAAACCATGCCTCAGATTTCAGGCTGTGCCAGAGGTTATTTGAGGGCGGGTAATGATGCTTTTAAATGCCTGAACGTAGCTTTACTCGGGTGTTAAACTAAACGGTTATATATTCACCATACTTAGTGTTAGTGGCTAGCTGTTACAGCTTGCTATTTTACCCGTATTTGTTCTGATTCATACGTTTAGCTTTTAATATCAAGTGTTGTATTCAGCATCAGCAGCTTTTGACTATAGTTAAATTTAGGGCTGGGCAATATGGCCAAAAAATTATCATGATGATATCACAATAATGTTTTTCATATCAGTCAATTTCGATAATTATCACAATGCATGTCAAATTTTTATTTCTTTCTATTTTAAAGGCGGATTTTTGCTACAGTGTAAAAGTTGTAAAAACCAGATGGTTAAATGTGGCTTTAAAATATTCTTTATGGTCAGAACAGGACAAACACTTTTTTTGAATTCTTCACACTTTTTCCAGTCATTTTTCCTTAACAAAATAAATATCTTAATGGGAAAAAAAAATTTCTTAGTTTTGCATGTTTTAATGAGTATTATTGTAGGGCTGTCAACGATTAATCGCGATTAATCGCATACAAAATAAAAGTTTAAGTTTGCCTAATATATGTGTGTGTATTGTGTATAATTATTATGTATATATAAATACAAACACATTCATGTATATATTTAAGAAATATTTACAAGCATATGTATTTATTATAATTTTTATATAATTTATATTATATATAAATAAAATCATTTTGTATATTAATAACATATTTCTCATATATATACACATTAATTTGTGTGTATTTATATATACATGATAATAACATACAGTACACACACATATATTAGGCAATCTTAAACTTTTATTTTGCAAATACATTAAAGTAACTTGACATTATCATTGAAGACCAGCAATAATAATTTTCATTTTGATTACATAATAATGGCAACATATACATGTCACAGTCAGAAATGTAAACAGCCTTTGCCAGCTGTGATGCCTGGTTACTGGTTTCAACTTGGCCCAGGTTTTTAAAAGATTTTCGGGTCAGCACACCTTAATACCTTCAACAATTGATTGCCAATTAAGTTTAGAGTACAATGAATTTAGGCCCAAATTATGCAGAGCTGTAATAGCTGCTACTATGATGAATCGAAAATGTAAGTTTTTTTTCTATGTACAAACTCTTTATGTAATAAAAAATGTTTTCGTAGTTTGTGTTGTCCCTTATCACCGCAAAATTATCACAAATTAAAAAGGATGCATGCAAATATTGTCCAAAACCCCACTTTTCTAGGGCGTTTCCAAACTTTTGGAGGGCAGTGTAGATTTATGTTATCAAAATCAGTAGGCTAATATCTGTAAAAACTGTAGGAACCTCATTTTTATATGGTTAAATGTAATTATTCTGACTGTTTGAGGGTGTTTTTTTTTATTGACCATTGCTCTTCGATAGTATCATCCACAGATCATGTTAATAACAGTTAAAACCACAAATATAGCACCTCAATACCATGGTAAAAATGTAATATGGTTCCTAGGTATTTGTATGAAAAACAGTAGGCTAAATACATTTAGTATAAATGTATAAATGCGCTGTTTGAACTTTGGTCCGAGCGTATAAACGGTCCGAGTAGCGCTTTGACTAGCGCTCTTTTGTTCCGCCTTTGCCGCATAAACATTATATCGGACATTTATTGAAATCTTGTTATCGTTTATCGAGAAAATTCATATCAATTTATCATCCCAGCCCTGTTTAAAGTTGTCGTATTGACATATGTCTATGAACTAGCTATGTTTGATTTAGTATGCTCCTCATCTCAGTGCAAGAACTGTGAAACTTTATCGCATCCTTTACCTATCAGAACACCCACTGAGGATTCAGTCACATGTTGCATGACCTACGACCTCTAGGTTTGCAGCTGGGGAAGGTTTTCACATTCCTCCTCCACTGAGCATTCATTAACCCTTGCAATAGAACCATTTATAAAGCAGCTAATTGCTAATCCAGCCATTATTAAAGAAGTTAAAAGTTATTTTACTTCTTATAAAAGTTATAAGAAGTTATTTTTAAAAGTTAAAAACCTTATTTCCGACTTCAGATTAGAGATTTTATCTCAGAGCTATTAAAAATCCTCATCTTGGTGTTTAAACCTGATTTTGGATCAAACTTTTTCCTCAGGAACCGGTTGCAACTTGTCTAAACGTTCCTAAATTCAGCATCCATGGTAAATTTAGAAGATAGATGGGTCACCCATGTCTAAGAAAACAGACGTGTTATTATGGTGGATGATGGGATTTTAATGGCCTCAACGATAAAAACACACGCTGTGGTGCACCGAGGGCCGAGCGATGTGATCCGACGACTCCAAGCTCCACAGGAGTCTATATGGTTAGTTTCGTGCTTGCTGATCTCCTGTGCTTGTGTTGGTGAGGCTTCAAAGAGCATTAGCTTCAACAGTTTTAAGACCAGGCAAAGGTTGATGAGCTGTAATGTCCTCAAATTAAATCACAGGCCCCGTACTTCTCCAAAACGTGCCCTCGTAGGCCTTTTCACCTCACAAATCTTGAGCCCTACTTGATCAGTGTCTGGTCCTTAGGTTTGGGATTATGGATACTGGTGGTTGTCAGAGGTTCCTGTGTCAGGAATCACTCTGCGTCTGCTATTCCTTTCATCTCGTGGCGAATAGGAGGCCTGTGTTTTTGTCTGAGAGTGGAGATATGTAAATACTCGTGTCAAAGAGGATTTTGAGGAGATGTTTCTCCTATCTTTTAGAGGGTGGGTAAATAGAGGACTGCATCGAAGGGGTAGAAGGTTGTAGTAAATGTTGAAGAACACATCACTGTCCTGAGCTTATCTGTGATGGATGTTGCGTTTGTTAATCCTCTGTGTATTTTATGAGGTTTTAGGTAGACCTGCTGGCTCTGCTTTTATAGTTTCGGACAAGACCGGATTAGACCACCTTACATATACAGCAAGGCCTCATGTTGCCTAGAGCAGGGGTTTTCACACTGGAGTACAGGGACCCCCAGGGGGGGCAAAAGTGTGTGCTAGGGGGTCAGAGTAAATTTAAATGAGAAAGGAAAAATAGGCATTTTTAGGGTATTAATGTTAATGATTGTGTTCTACATTCATATAAATATTTATAAAAATGTAAATATTTTATTCTATTGATACGCTTCTGTTTCAGTCTTTACACATTCTACTGTTCAAAAGTTTGAGGTCAGTAAGAAATTCATATGTTATTTAGCAAGGACACATTAAATTTACCAGTGACATTTTAGTTGAAAGTTGAATTTTCAGCCATTAGTTTTGTCTTTACTGGGTTGCTTAATATTTTTGTGGAAATTATTTTATTTTATTTTATTTTATTTTATTTTATTTTATTTTATTTTATTTTATTTTATTTTATTTTATTTTATCTTATTTCAGAATTCTTTGATGACTTTTGATTAATTTTTGCGTATTATTTTCAGCCTTTAGTTTAGTCTTCAGTTATTTTATTTTATTTTATTTTATTTTATTTTATTTTATTTATTTCATTTTTCAGGATTTTTTTTATTTTAATTTTAATTTTTATTTATTTATTTATTTTTTTGATGACTAGAAAGTTCAAAAAACAGCATTTATTTGAATTATATTTGAATTTATTTTATTTTTTCAGGATTCTTTAATGACTTAATTGAATTTTCAGCCACTACTGTTGTAATTACCTATTGTGCTGTTTAATATTTTTTGTGGAAACTATGATTTTTATATTTTATTTATTTGATTTATTTTATTGTATTTTATTTTATTTTTTCATGATTCTTTAATGACTAGTTCAAAAACAGCATTTATTTTAAATAGTTCTCTTTTTTTAATTGAAATTTTGAGTAAAATTTTTTAGCCATTAATTTAGTCCTATTGTGCTGCTTAATATTTTTTTTTCGTGGAAACTTATTTTTTTATGATGTTTTATTTTATTTTATTTTAATTTAGTTTTTAATTTGTTTAATTTGTTTTATTTTTCAGGATTTTTATGACTAGAAAAAACAGCATTTATTCTAATTTTATTTCATTTTATTTCATTTTTTTCAGGATTCTTTAATGACTAGTTCAAAACATCATTTAAAGGCTGTTTAAAGGAGAACTCCACTTCCAGAACAACAGTTTTGAGGAAAGCATTTCAGGGTTTTTCTCCATATAATGGACTTGATTGGTGCCCGATTTTGAACTTCCAAAATGTAGTTTAAATGCAGCTTCAAAGGGCTCTAAACGATCCCAGCCGAGAAAGAAGGGGTCTTATCTAGCGAAACGATCTGTAATTTTTTTCGGAAAATAAAAATGTATATACTTTTTAACCACAAAAGCTTGTGTAGCACTAGCTCTGGGATGCACGTTCACAACGATACGTACTATTGAATCACGTCGAAAAGTCAAGCGAAACGTAGGCGGAACCACAGACCCAGTGTTTACAAAGCGAACGCGCAAAGACTAAGGAAGTGCAAGTAAGTCAAATGCTGTTTACAAATAAAAAGGTACAATGATGTCGGACAATTCTGAAGTTGTGGGAGAAAATCAGATTGAGTTTTTTGCCATACTCTACCTTTTTGAGCCGGAGTACACAGATGATGAATTTAGACGTGATTCGTAGCGTTATGGACGCGCATCCCAGAGCCTGTGCTACACAAGCTTTTGTGTTTAAAAAGTATACAAATTTTTATTTTTCAGAATAAAATGACCGTTCGTTTCGCTAGATAAGACCCTTCTTCCTCGGCTGGGATCATTTAGAGCCTTTTGAAGTTGCATTTAAACTGCATTTTGGAAGTTCAAAATCAGAGCACCAATGAAGTCCATTATATGGAGAAAAATCCTGAAATGTTTTCCTCAAAAACCATAATTTCTTTACGACTGAAGACAGAAAAACATGAACATCTTGGATGACAAGGGGTTGAGTAAATTATTTGTAAGTTATTGTTCTGGAAGAGGAGTTCTCCTTTAATATTTTTTTGTGGAAACTAGTTTTATTCTATTTCATTTTTTCAGGATTCTTTAATGACTATTTCAAAAACAGCATTTATTTGAAATTGTTCTCTTTTTTAATTTAAATTTAATTTAACCTATTAATTTTAACCTATTTTATTTTGATTCTTTGAAAAACAGCATTTATTTGTAAACAGATTTTTTGTTTTGTAACAATGTAAGACTTTACTGTTACTTTTGATAATTTTAATCCCTCCTTAAGGAATAAAAGTATTAATTAAAGAATAAAGTCTTGCTGACCCCTAACCTTCGAAGGCTACTGTGTATGTGCACGTATGTGTATATTTTTGTCTTTGTACGTGTGTATATACATATATGTATATATACATAATATGTGCATAATATCTGCATTTATATTTTAGGAAAGGGGGCCCTTTGCATGGTGATTGTCATATTTGTGAGTCCATGGTTTCAAGAAGTTTGAAAATCCCAGAATAATTCATGTCATGCATGTCATTGTCCACATAGAAGGTTTCTTCTCAATACAAGAGATCATTACCATAAACATGTCTTCTTCCCACTTCAGCTCTCCCATTCCCTATGCTTACTCTCAGTCCTCCTGTCACTTTTACTTGCCTTTGACCTGCTCTCCACCAGCGTGAAGAACTTGGCGAATGCCAATGTCAGAGTTGTATCCAACTTTGACATTGCCACTAGCGTTACTCAGACATTACATCCAGTGACAAATACAGCCTGCTACAATCAGTCAATGAATCAATTAATTAAAAGTTCTCTCAAAAATGAAGCTGTCTCTCTGAAGCCTGTAGCGGTCCCAGCCCAACCATGGGAGATGGATTGCAGGTGCTTCCTGTGGTCGGAAACGGCTGATTAAAGAGGTTAGCCCTATCTTCCTTTGCACACTTGCTCTTTTTCTCCTCTGCATCTCTCTCTTGTCATCCCTATCTCTCTTTTTTACAGTTTTGCTTTTTCTGCCTGCTAACATGCTCCCCGAAGTCTACATGGGATCTCGTCGACAGCAGTTGCGTTCCTCCACTTCACGTTCTCAGCTGTGGCCAATTCAAATAAATAAAAAATCGTCTCCCATAGCTCTGTTTAGGGAACAACAGCTGAGAGAAGCGTGTCTAAACAGGGTGTGAGGGGGGACATTCCCTCTACTCTGACAATATGCCAAGTTGTTGTATTAAGTGCACACCCACCCAAAAGTGTCATGTGAATTCACACATGCCCACTCAGATTGTGAAACAGAGTGATTTTTAATTCAACAAGTATTGGTATGTTAAGGAGTTATCTTGCTTGGGGCACCAAGGAAAAAATAAATAAAAGGAATAAAGAAAAAGGTGCATGATGCCTTTCAACATATCCTCACAGTGAGAAGTTCTGTGTGGCTGACAAATTATTTTATGTTCATATTTGGCCTCCGGCAAGATGTTAAGCATGATGCTGTAATGTGTAATGCGTTCAGAACTCATGTTCTATCAGCATCACAGCGGTGAGCTCATGCTTCAGACCAACATGACTGGATATTTTGCACATCTTCGGTCTAGAGAGACAATGTCTGTCTTTTAGCTCCCGTACAACAGGAATGTGAAAACTTACAGCTTCGAAAAGAACACAAAGCATAATATTCCTATTTTTGGTATCCATCCAATGCAAAAGCAAGCCTACGGGTGAGACTTCTTGGTTCATTAGCCGCTATAGGGAAATAACGAGAAGAATAACAACGTGCAGTAAATGGTAAAACTGTTTACATTAATATATTATAATAATATGGAAAAACAGCAAAATGAGCTGTTTTGTACAGCTAAAAATATCTGGACGCAGATGAGACTGGAAGCCAGACCCATAGAATTTACAAATGGCTGCACCCACTCTTACAGGAAGAAAAAGGATAGCTTATCAGCTTTTTTGGTTTTTCACAACATGACATGGGTATTATCATTATTCTTTCCATTCTTGTGTGTTTTAATAAAAGGGAGGGCTGTTTTCCTGTTTCTAATTGAATGTTCTAATGAAGTACCATATTTGTCTGAAGTAAGCTATACATATAAGTTGAATATAGTATAGTAAGTTAAAATATATTACATCTACTGTAAAATGTGGAAAATATACACTTAGCAAAATTTTGACATCAATTTATTTAAAAATAATAATAATAATAATGATTCTTGAGAAGAAAAATCAGCATATTAGAATGTTATCTGAAGGACTGTGTGATAAAGACAGGATTAAATAGCATTCTAAAAGACATTAAAATAGGAAATAGTTATTAAGGGTATCTGCAGGATTGGAGATAAGCTCCAATTTAAGACTTTTTAAGACCTTTTTTAAGACTTGCACAAATAAAATTAATATCATGAAAATATGAACTGTAAAATATTTGTGAAAAGCATGAATACAGTTCAGATACAGGTTTTCACCAAAACAAAACCTTTTATAAAATGGTAAACTTTCAGTCAAAGGTATTAATTATTATATTAATGTAAACAATTATTATCAATTGTATGATATAAACTAAATTCGGACATTTTTCTCACAAATGCGAGTTTATATCTAGGAACTCAGACTTTTTCCCAAAATTGTGAGATATAAACTCGCAATTGCAAGTTATAAAGTCCAGTGTTATAACTGTGTGCAATTACAATTGTGTGTTATAAAGTCAAGATATAAACTCGCAATTCTAAAAAAAAAGGCAGAATTGTAAGTTTATATTTCATTATTCTGACTTTATTTCTCAGAATTTCGAGCTGTCTCGCAATTCTGACTTTATAAGTCACAATTGCGAGTTTATCACGCAATTCTGAGAAAAACTGTCAAATTTGTGAGTTTCTATCTTGCAGTTCTGACTTTATAACTTGCAATTGTGAATTTATATCATGCAATTCTGAGAACAAAGTAAGAATTGTGAGTTTGTATCACGCAATTCTGAGGAAAAAAGTAATATTTTTAGATATAAACTCGCAATTGCGAAAGAAAAAAATTTATATTGTGAGATAAAGTGGCAGTTACCTTTTTGTATGTTTTATTCAGTGGCGGAAATGGGCTTCCATACATTTACTGTACTTGTTTGCTGCTTAAAAATATGGGTTGATTTTCACATTGGTCTGAACAAAAACAGCAGACAGAAATGCCAATCCATTTTTTTAGCCAGCAGGTGGCGCTTTCGGGATGGTAGAAATATAGTGGTTTTCTTTGCTAACGACTGTACACAAAGCAGCGCAGCACATGACTTTGAAACGCACAGCGCTCATATTAATTCAGTTGAATTCAAGTTTAATCATCACAATCAGCCATATTGCAATTCTTGTATTTCCGTTGCCAAATTTAAGACCTCTTGAAATCATAATTAAGACTTTATTGTACCATTTAAGACTTTTTATGGCCTTAAACTTAATGTAAGACTTTTTAAGGACCTGTGGAAACCCTGGTATTTTAAATTGTAATAGTATTTCAGTATTACTGATTTTACTATATTGTTTTCATCAGAACATACGAGAGTTCTTTAAAAAATATGAAAAAAAAAAAACTGTCGAACCCCACAATTTTTAACAGTTTTGGGCTTGGAGGAAAGATTAGAAATGTTTGAATTCTCAGTGAAATCTCCATCTCTTGAGCGCAGACGTAGTTGGTGACTTACATAAATAAGTCTCCGTTTGCTCTCAATTCAACCTCATTGTCTTCTTTGATTAAAAAAAAAAAAAAAACTGAGAGAATACTGAGGTCTCTATTGTGATTTTCCTTCCTAAAGGTTTTAGAATGATAATCCAACCTCCAACCTAGTGTATAGTTAATTACAAACACACAAAGTTTAAATTTGCTGTTTTATTCCTTATTGCTATTTTAATTCTTTATCTGTGAGACAGCAAGCGGTAGAAAATCTTGGCAAAAGTTTCACCTAATCCTCCAAAGAGCATGCATAATTTTCAGCAGCAGTATCATTCGGCCCTATAAACAGACATGGCTTGGTGATAAATTAAACCCCTTTGGGTGGAGGGAAAAAATATCGTTAGGGCTTTTGCGGTGACTGAATTTTTCAGGAGTGACCTCTGCGCACGGCTGCCAAGAATGCCAGAAATCCTAGTTGCATGGGAGCAGCCGGTGAGTTTCTCTTCACTTCTCTGTCTTTCCGTCTCTCTCTCCTCACGGCGCACAGCATTAACACTGCCCTCTACAGACAGGCCACATCATAACTGATGATGTAAGCACTTTTGCATCTGAGAAGCCTATACTTCTCTGCAGACTGAGGCCGTCTGATCTCAGAGACAGTAGACCCAACATAAGGATAGGCTGAATAGGCTCTATAGACTTGTAGAATAGGCGGAATTCAGGAAAGAATATGCCATATAAGCTAAATTCAAGTAATGTGACAAAGAAAACAGAAATAGATATCCTGTCGCTGCATATATTGTTGGTGCTGAGTGGTGGAAGTGGACAAATAAAATCAATGCTATCTTTATTTACAACATAAATAAAGAATGAATAATATAGTCTGATGGCGCATTACGAAGTGAGCTAATGGTGTATTAGCACTGCGGTCAGTGGTTTGGGAGTCTTGTTTACCACCCTGCTGCTCTTCAGCTCTATTCGAACCTGCGTTCCATAGGGATATGTATATGTGTGTGCATGCGTGTCCTTCGCAGGACTCAATAAAGCTGCAGTGCAGCATTGAGGGATCGAGTCGCTCCATTCTTTCAGCACTCACAGTCAACTCTAATGGCCTGGAGCTAAATGCAACACAAAAAACAAGTCCCGCGACGCATGTTCAACACTCCACAGACACACGTGGCCTGGCTGCTTTTGTGATTGCGTGTGCGGGACTTTGCATATTCTTAAGTGGGAGGCTGTTGTGAGTAATTTGTTGTGCCTGTGAGTGGGAATTTGTGTTGAAGTCCTTGAGAACGTGACAGTTAATGGAGGTCTACAGCACCGCTCTGAAAAAGCCCACAGGCTGCTCTTCGCTAATTAACTAATTATTCTTATTTGTTCCCCTTATGAACTTGTGATTGCTGTACCTCGCTAATGGCCTTCAGTTTTTTGGACCTCTTATAGGCCTGTAGCTGAGAAAAATGGCAGATGAGATCGCTTTAAAGTCAACCTGAAATTTTAGAACTGTAATGTGACACATTTTTGGTAAAAAAAAAACATCAATTTAAAATAACTAAGAGCTACTTTAAATCTCCTGAGATAAACATGTTTTTCCCTGCACATGTAGAGATTTAAAATGATAGTTCACACAGAGATTTAAAAAAAAAAAAATCTGTCATCATTTATTCACTCTCAAGGCATTCCAACCCATATGATGTTTTGTTTCCATATACCTCACAATTAGAAATTCTGAATAATGAAATGGTTTTCCTTTTCCATGCAATTACAATGAATGGAAAATAGTACACAAGTACAGTTAAACTGTCATAAATGTGTTCAGTATGATGTTTGCAACACATTCTGAAGCCATATAGTAGCTTTTTATGGGAAACATACCAAAATTTAGGACAGAATTCATAATGATTATTTCTTATCTACTGAGCTTTTAACTATTGCATGCATATTATTCAATCAGACTGGTTTTGCTAAAGGGTTAGTTCACCCAAAAATGAAAATCCTATCATTAATTATTCACCTTTGTGACGTTCCAAACCCGTAAGACCTTCATTCATCTTCAGGACACAAATGAAGTTATTTTTGAGGAAATTCCAGAACAATCTCATTCTTGGGTGAACTATCCCTTTACTTTACTTTCCGCTACTTTACTTTTTACACAGTTCTGCAAGAAGATGTTGGTCTGTGTTGCTTCAGAAGTTTTGAAATATAGTTCATGAATCATTTAGACCACTTTTTATGATACTGTTTACTCATTTTGGAGATTGATAGCCCCAGTTTTTATTAACTTTGATTATATGGAAAAGAATGAACTGATCATTCTTCAAAAATGTGTTTTCTTATGGAGGAAAAAGATTTGAATAGCGTAAGGGTAAATAAATAATGTCAAAATTTTTTCGGCAAACTGTTCATTATAGGCATTTCTTGGTTTTTAAGGAACACCATGCCTATCCAGTTTCCCCTATTTTGCTGATGATTGCTACTGCTGAAGATTTTGGTAACAGTGAGTTCTCTGACAGAAGGTAGAGAGGCATCTTCTTCCCAGGCCTATAATTATAGTCATCCCATGTGCACCACACAAAGCATCTTAACTTGAGATGAACTCATGAATGCACTTCTCAGGGAATCTCCAGCCGCACAATGCACCACCTCCTCTCTTTAGTTTGCTTTCTTTCTCGCTTCTCTCTGTATCAGCTTCTATCTCTCTAGCTCTTGCTGGGCGGTGGCGTGCAGCAGCTGTTGTGGGTTGTGAAGGAGCAGCTGGTATGTGTGTGAGTGTGTGTTTGTGTGTGAGGGGCTGGGCACTCTCATCCTTCTCTGACTGGAATAAGCAGCCCAAGCATCCCAGAACTGCACACACCCTTTAAACCTGCTGTCCTTCTCACAAATACCCTCTTCTGTTTATTTAGCGCTCAATGCATTTCTAGCTCTTTGCATCATCTGTTTAGACTCAATACATAGCTCTGAGACCCCACAATTTATAGCCTCTATTATGAATTCATAGCATGACTCTTTTACGATTACATTCTATCAATCATGCGATAAAGCCACTAACCAATATGAATTGAAACAAAGTTGTTGGGTTGTAACTTTTGGTTATCAAAAGTTGGTTTCTCCTTTCATATAGTGTAAAGGCGGTGAGGGTCAGTGAAAAGGTTGTGTTAAATGTAACATTTGGTGGGAAGTGTTGATAGTAACATTTGGGGAGAAATTATACTGATTGTAGAAGAATATTTTGTTGAGAAATTATGTTGACTGAAAAGTATCAGGAAAAATTAGGATGAATGTAGACTTTGGTGAGAAATTCTGTCAAATGTAAAGTAAATTTTGTTGAGAAATAAGGTTTAATGTAAATAAAGTTTGGTGCGAAATTGGGATGAGTGTAAAGTTGATGTGAAATTTGGCTGGATGTAAAGTAACATACAGTGAGAAATTACATTGAATTTTAAAAGGTTTTGTGAGAAATTACACTGAATGTAAATTTAGGTGAGGAATTGGATGAACGTAAAGCAAGGTTTGGTGAAAAGTGAGGCTGAATGTACAGTTAAGTTTGGTGAGAAATTAGGATGAGTGTAAAGCTGATGAGAAATTTGGCTGATTGTTAAGTAACTTATAGTGAGAAATTACATTGAATTTTAAAAAGGTCTGGTGAGAAATTACACTGAATGTAAATTTAGGCGAGAAATTGGATGAAGGTAAGGTGAAATGTCAAGAGTCTGAATGTCAAGTTTGGTGAGAAATTAGGCTGCATGTAAATTAACTTTAAGTGAGAAATTTCATTGAATTTGATCAAGTTTGGTGAGAAATTACACTGAATGTAAATTTAGGTAACAAAACTGGATGAAGGTAAAGTGAGGTTTGGTGTAAAGTGAAGTTAAATGTAAAGTTTGGTGAGAAATTAGAATGAGTGTAAAGTTGATGAAATTTGGCTGAATGTAGGGTAATTTTTAGTGAGAAATTACACTGAATTTTAAAAAAGTTTGGTGAGAAATTACACTGAATTTAAATTTAGGTGAGAAATTGGAAGAAGGTTAAGTGAGGTTAGGTGAAAATGAGCTTTTAAGAAATTACATTGAATTTTATAAAGCTTGGTAAGACATACTGAATGGAAATTTAGGTAAGAAATTGGAAGAAGGTTATGTAAAGTTTGGTGAGAAATTTGTCTGAATGTAGGTTAACTTTTAGTAATAAACAGTTGAATTTTGAAAAAGTCTGGTGAGAAATTACACATGTACATTTAGGTGAGGAATTGGATGAAGGTAAAGCAATGTTTGATGAAAAGTGAGACTGAACGTAAAGTTTGGTGATGCATAGGATGAATGTAAAAAAAAAACTTTGCTTGGAATTAGGATTTAGGATTTAGAATTTTTCTCCATATAATGGACTGATATGGTGCCCCGATTTTGAACTTCCAAAATGCAGTTTAAATGCGGCTTCATACAGTCCCAAATGCAGTAGTAAACGATCCCAGCCAAGGAAGAAAGGTCTTATCTAGCAAAACAATTGGTTATTTTCATTAAAAAATACAATTTAAATACTTTTTAAATCTCAAACACTCGTCTCGTCTTGCTCTGCCTGAACTCTGTATTCTGGTTCAAGACAGTTAGGGTATGTCGAAAAACTTGTATTTGTATTTGTAAAATTGTATTTTCTGCCATAACTTCAAAAATCATTTCAAAATCATCATCCTACTTCGCTGCAGAAGTACCGACCCAGTCTTTGCAAAGTGCACATGTAAAGGAGATGAAACACCCTTAACAAAAAAGGTAAAACAGCCAGTGATTTTGCAAAGTGCACATGTAAAGGAGATCAAAAACAGTTCAGGCAGAGCAAGACAAGACGAGCGTTTGACATTGAAAAGTATATAAATTGTATTATATTTATGAAAATAACCGATCAATCGTTTCACTAGATAAGACCCTTCTTCCTCAGCTAGGATCTTTTACAACCGCATTTGGGATCGTTTGAAGCTGCATTTAAACTCAATTTTTGAAGTTCAAACTTCCAAGCAGTCCATTATATGGAGAAAAACCTGAAATGTTTTCCTCAAAAAACATAATTTCTTTACGACTGAAGAAAGAAAGACATGAACATCTTCATGAGTACGGTATCTGTAAATTTTTGCTTTGGAAGTGGACTTTAAATGTGGATTTATTTATTTATTTATTCATTTATTTATTTATTTATGAAGTTAAATGTAATTGGGTCATGTTTGGGTCATTAATCTTTACGGTATGTTGTAAACAATATGAATCTGTTATGTAAGGGTTAAGTTCCTAAGCAGATGAAGTGTTAAGACTAAACCTCAAAGGCCAATGGGAACTCTGGAGTAATACAAGACCGCTGCTGTAACTGCAAATGTAGTGCAGATGCTAGTGTTCGGAACAAGCCAGAATCCAAAAACAATAGTAGTATAAAAAGGCTGAAACTGTAACTGCTGAAAGAAAGTTGAGCACAAATCCACTAGTTTTAAGTTAGCTAATTTAAAAAAACTCACACAAACTTGAAATTTACTATAATGACACACTTTTTATTATGCTTCCTCTGTAAAGCTCAAAGTTTCTGCCCCCGGCAATGTTAACTGCATTCTCTATGCCTGCAGGTAAAATCTGTTCATCATGGTCTCAAGAAGAAAAACACACCACTTATTATATGCTCGGGTTTGCACAGATTTTTTCTCTCTAAACTAAGGATGTGTATATGCACCAGGAATAAATTCACGATGCATTTTAATTTTGAATACTTAATAGAAAGTAAGCAAAATACGACTGTATGCAGTACTGATAAATGTATCCAAGACTGATATAGTAACTGCTTCTAGTGAAGAGAAGAAATTGTTGAATAATGTCATTATTTTTGTTTTATTTGTGCGCAAAAAGCATTCTTGTAGTTTCATAAAATTAGGTTTGAAACACTGATGTCACATGGACTGTTTTAATGATGCCCTTATTACCTTTCTGGGCCTTGAACGTGTCAGTTGCGTTGCTGTCTATGCAGGGTCAGAAAGCTGTCAGATTTTATTTGAAATATCTTAATTTGTGTTCCGAAGATGAACGAAGGTCTTACGACATAAGGGTGAGTAATTAATAACAGGATATTCATTTCTGGGTGAGCTATCCCTTTAAATTTCAAATTTTGTTTAGCCATGGTATGGAGCTGTTTTAAGGCAAAGTGTCTGTGGTTTAAGACATCTGATGGGAATTTAGCAGACCATGGTGTTTCCCAGAAGAAAAACTCAGCAAGACTTCAGCTGTATTGACTTAACAAAATATGCAAAGTGGTGGTGACATCATTCTGTTAGCTGTCCTGGGAATTGTGCTCTGTCAACACACACAGCAAACCATGCAAAGGAAGAGCAACAAACTATCACACCTATCACAGCCTTTTTTCCTCACACCATAATTTCTTGAGTGCTTACAATGAGGCTGTTGCTTTGAAGGTTTAATTCACCCAGCAATGCAGATATGTTCTAAATCTATGACTGGTGACTGAATGATGACAGAATTTTAATTTTTTTAAGGGAACTGTTCCTTTAACTTGCCGTATGTGTGTGTGTATGTGTGTGTAGGAGGCACTGACTGAGAGAAGTGGGTAAGGCCAGAGGTGGACTTCTATAGGTCACAGCCTTTCAGCAAGAGAGAGAGAGAGCAGCTCAAAGGTGAATGACTGCTGAGGGAGAAAAGGCCTCTTGTTCTGCTGTTCACAAAAGCCAGAGCCGGACATTCCTAAATAATCGATCACTTTTCTGCACTGGTTGCTGCCTCTCTGAACTTATCTCCCTTTGGGCTTTATCAGTTTGGCAGGGTTTTTTTTTTCCTTTATGATTTTATTTTGTGTTATTTTTCTTTTCAGTGCATGCAAGTGTAATTTTTTAAGCAATAGCTCTGTTCCAAAACTAAAGGGAACATGAACTTTAGCTTGCTGGTAATGGATGCTCATAAGTGACTGATTTGAAACGCTTTACAAAAGGCATTCTGACTCTGAAACTCAAGTCGCAACTTGCTAATGCCACAATATTATAATATGCATACCATTATACATAAATATTGGATAAAACGATCAATTTTTATTGATACTTGTCTGTTTTGGCTGAAATACAAGTCAAATTCAAACTCTTTTTTTCTGTCCTTTATTTATTTATTTATTTATTTTTTATTGATTTTTAAGCTGATGACAGGACACTTTAATAAATACTGGATAAAATTATCCACACTTAAAGGGATAGTTCACCCAAAAATGAAAATTCTGTCATTAATCACTCACCCTCATGTTGTTCCAAACCTGTAAGACCTTAGTTTAACTTTGGAATACAAACTGAGATATTTTTGATGAAATCTGAGAGCTTTTTGATCCTGCATAGGCAGCAATGCGACTACCATGTTCAAGGCCCAGAAAGGTACCAAGGATATTGATAAAATTGTCCGTGTGACATCAGTGATCCAGCCTTAATTTTATGAAATTACAAGAATACTTTTATCTTAATTTGTGTTTCAAAGATGAGTGAAGGTCTTACTGGTTTGAAACGACAAGAGAGTGAGTAATTAATGACAGAACTATCCCTTTAACTACACAAAACTGTTTTATTGATACTTTGTTTATCATCTTAGATTTATTTTTATCACTGAGCTTATCAGAATACATTTTGGCATGGAAAAGCCCTATGAAGGCCCTAAAATTATTGTAAAACGCTACATACCCTGAACTTTCTCTTACAACAATTAACCATGGTTTTACCACAAATGAAACCCAAAAACTACGGTTATTATAGTTAAACCATGGTAACCACAAATTAACTATGGTTTTGCTAGGCTAACCATAGTTTAACCATTTGTAGTCAAACTGTGGTTATACAAATGTGACCCTAGACCACAAAACCAGTCTTAAGTAGAACGGGTATATTTGTAGAAAAAGCCAACAATACATTACATATTTTTCTTTTATGCCAAAAATCATTAGGATATTAAGTAAAGATCATGTTCCATTAAGATATTTTGCTGATTTTCTACCTTAAATATATCAAAACTTAATTTTTGATTAGTAATATGCATTGCTAAGAACATTTGTGACCCTGGATCACAAACCCAGTCATAAGGGTCAGTTTTTCAAAACTGAGATTTATACATTATCTGAAAGAATGAATGAATAAATAAGCTTTCCATTGATGTATGGTTTGTTCGGATAGGACAATATTTGGTTGAGATACAACTATTTGAAAACCTGGAATCTGAGGGTGCAAAAAAATCAAAATATTGAGAAAATCACCTTTAACAATGTATATTACTAATCAAAAATTAAGTTTTCATATATTTACAGTAGGAATTTTACAAAATATCTTCAGGGAACATGATCTTTACTTAATTTCCTAATGATTTTTCCCATAAAAGAAAAATCAATAATTTTGACCCATACAATGTATTTTTGGCTATTGCTACAAATATACCCCAGCGCCTTAAGACTGGTTTTGTGGTCCAGGGTCACATTTGTACAACTTTAAAGGCAATTTTCTCAATATTTTGATTCCAGATTTTCAAAATAGTTGTATCCCAAATATTGTCCTATCCTAACAAACCACAATCAATGGAAAGCTTATTTATTCAGCTTTCAGGTCATAAATCAAAAATCATAAATAAATAAAAAAAAATGACCCTTATGGTCACAAATGGTAATCAATACTCCAAAAAAAAAAAAAATCATGGTTACTATTCTTTTACTATAATAAATCCATGGTTAATTTGAGGTTGGTTTAGCTTTTATGTGAATAACTGACTTATTATCCCTCAAAATGTTGTCTACATAGTCCGCTCACTAGGTCTTAGAACAGAATGACCTTGTAAAAGTGCATTTAACCGAGGTTTCAGCTTTTTACGTTTAATGTCAAAAAAATGTGACAACTTTGCTGTTAATTAGCACAAAGAAGAACATGCCCTTTAATGTTCTTGAGGACTCTGTTTGGATGAAAAGGTTAATCTTCAGTTTATTGCCACCAGCAGTCAAACAGATTGTATCTTCTGGATTCTGTGCGGTGGCGTATTGATTGCATGACGTCATAGTCCACTGCCATGACATTTGTGTATATCCCATGCTGCGCCGACCATTACACCGCTATTGATGTCTACCTGTCCCCTCATTCAGAGACAGCCTCTCAGCATCTTAACCACTATTGATTGTGGCTTGCTAAATAATTCCCCTACTCCGACATAATTTGCGCTGCAAAAGTCTGGTTCGGTCTGAGCAAAGTGTTTCTAGCCTGGCTCGAATCCTTTACCTCCTTATCTAATGGAACACAGTGTGATTTAGTGACTAGAAAACAAAACAGATATTTTTCTGATAAGATCCTCCCTTTTTTCCCTTTAGTCTCCTAATCACACAAGTGTGCGATTTCATTCCCATTTCATGGGAATGAAATAGGAAGAGCGGAGATAATGTTTTTCCTTAGATTCTTGCGTGCGATACCAAATGTGTACACAACAAGAGGGTAATTTTCTGTGTTCAATGAATGTAGCACTCCGATCCTGAGGTTTCAAGGTAAACACATTAGGAGCGACGGCAGAGAACAATGTTTCCCTTTATACATCGGTGAATAGATTTATAAATTCACCTGTTTATTTGATTCCTCTTTGAAAGCTTGGTGTCAGATTTGTTTATCATGCTGAAATGAATCCATTTTTCGCCCTCCACTCCGATTCTTTTACCAGCGTAAGGTTTCTTTCTGACATGTAAAGTATAAGGGTTTGTGGGCAGCAATTAATTCTGTGCCTTCAGGGCCTCACAGGCTTTGTATCTGGGGTCAGGAGGGGTCAGGACACATTTTCCTCCCCTCTGCGTGTGTTTGTGTGTGTAGGTGTGTGTGTTTCTCGCTAAGTACTTGCAGGCTGATCGCAAGGCTAATTCTAACTAGCAGCTGGTCCTTTTCACTCTCTGTTTACTTTTAAATGCTAAATCTGCTGCTGCCCATCAAGACTTCTCTCAGACTTTCAACCTCGAAATCTAACAATCAAGAGGCTCTTAATTAAAACCAGGCCAAAGCTCCCAGCTTGCTGTTTTCAGCTCCTGTTGATGTAACTCTTCAGTAAGTCTCTCAGATTCAATATCCTTGTCTCACCTTTGTTTACAGAATACAATGATCAGGTTCCAGAAAGTTTCAGAAACATTTCAGAATTCCCATTCTGATTCTGGAAATCAGTTTTATTTTCTCCTTAGCTGAATTGACTAGTTATTGATAACTTATAAACCTTTAAAACACAGGTTTACTGTGAGATATTAACTTGGTAATCAGTGGTATATGCTTTTTTATAGCCTGCATATTGCAAAAAATGTGAAATCATAAATATTTATACAACAGTTCTTTTTGGTCCTCAAATCTGATTGGCTGAGAGGAGTGCAATATTCTAGTGATAGCGGAACTCCAACCGTTTCACCGTTTGTATCGGTCCACTTGCAGTATTTCTCACAGTGAGTGTCATGTTGGACACCCAAATTCTATAAAAACTATAATTTTATAAATAATACTGAATTTTCTTGTTTACACTTTAAATATGTGGTTTGTTAATAAAGATAATGTCTATTTGAAAATTTGCTTTGACGTTTTCACAGATGTGAGCTCCAGGAATCAGCTGCCGTTAGGCACTCATGAACATCTCTACCGTTTTTATGTCATTCGCTGTGCATTTTGGGATTGTAGATATTGAATCAGAGATTCAAGCTGTCAAGTACACAAAAAACATTTTGTTTGATTTTCAACTAATTTGTTGCTTCAAATCAAAGTTTGTAATGTTGTCATTCACCTCATAGCTGGTTATTTTGGTTCACGGCCTAAAACACTGTTCTGAAATCGCAGTGGGAAAAATAGATGGGAAAAGTACTTCCGGAACCAAGACTGCTTAAAAAGAGGGTGGGCACTGTTTTGCTCTATAGTGTCGCAGACCTTCACTGCCCCTGAGATTATTCCAAACACTGCACGTTGTGTCAAGAGGCCATCTGTCAGAGGGAGGGAATCTGACTTTCTGTCCAAGCGTAAACAGTGATGGCTCTTAAGCCGCCTGTGAGTTTCACTGTCATGTAAATTCCAGTACTGAGTAATGTCCAATCCTAATCCAAGGGCACAGCTGAGTAATGGCCAGGCTGTAATCCAAGGTGCACAGCTGCTTTAGGGTCACCAAACTCACACAGACATAAACACAAATACACACATTTGTGTGTATTTGTTGTAATAATTTATCCAACAATTTCTTTTCTTCTGTACCAGCATTTTTTTTTGTTGTTGTTGGTTTGTTTGTTTGTTTGTTTGTTTTTGCTTTTTCAATTCCCAATTGATGCATGCTTATGAAAGTCAGTTAGAAGATACACAAACCTTTATATTTGATAATGATATTTTTAACATAACTTCTGGAGAGAAATGGCACAGAAACTGGACTAGGAATAAACTTTGAAATGTGTTCAGCTACAGTTTTGTGTTCAGCCAATGTGTTCAGCAAAACTTTTTGAATTTGAAGATCAATGTAAAGTTGTACTTAATTTGTAAGGAAAACATGCAAGTATCTTCTGTTGCTTCTAAAGGGCAGTACTAAATGGAAAAAAAAAAAGATATTTCAACAAAATAAGAAAAATCTGGACATCTTCATCCTGTTCAGAAGTATTCACCCCTTCGCTCTTAGTGCATCGTGTTTCCTATTAAAGCATCAGTGAATGTTTGAACCTTTTTTAATAGTTGTGTTTGAGTCCCTCAGGTGTCTTCAGTGTGAAAAGATGGATCTCAAAATCATACAGTTACTGCTGGAAAAGGTTCAGATATTCAAAAGATGCTGGAAAACTGAAGAATCTGCAGGACCTGGAGGATTTTTTCTCAGTGCTCAGTTTAACTGTGCAGAACAAACAACAGGCCTCATGAACAACAATCACAAAACAAAAAAACAGTCATAGATCATCCAGGTAACCATTCAGCTTTTTTTTTTTTTTTTTTTTTTTTTTTTTTTTTGTCTTGTGGACTATATGTAAACATCGTTTATGAAAAATATCTTACTCCGTACAGTACTAAATAAAAAATAACATTCATTTTGTATGAACTCTCTTATTTTGTTAAAATTACTCATATTTTCACATATTTTCAAAACTGTTTATGCAAATGCTAGTCAGCGTTTGCATCGAAACTGTACTATACTTGCCCACACCTGTTACGTGCAACAGGTGTGTCTAAATACAAATTACAGGAGCATCACATGCTTGAAAAGCAATTATTTCTTACAATTTTGACAAGGTGCCAATAATTTTGTCCAGTACGTTTTTGAGTTCTGTGTGAAAGTTTGACTTTTCTTCTCTGTTTTTCCTTTATGTTGTTGCAGTGCAAACAAAAACAGTAAGCATGTGAATACCAAAACATTTGCAATTGGAACAATTTATTTAGAGAAGTGTTGCATCTTTGGACAGAATTGCAAGGGTGCCGATATTTTTGGCCATGACTGT
The DNA here is from genome assembly GCF_022985175.1 of Labeo rohita. NCBI lineage: Eukaryota > Metazoa > Chordata > Actinopteri > Cypriniformes > Cyprinidae > Labeo > Labeo rohita. Next base: position 23,479,837 of record NC_066885.1, on the reverse strand, counting down.
ATAAGAGTGGAAATAGACATCTTTACATTTATTTTAAGTGGTGCTTTATTATGAATAGATCCCCATAATTTTACAGTGTTAGCATGTTGCTGTAAAACTGCTAATTTGTTCTGTATGTTTGCATGTTTCTATCTGGTTGCTAAAGTGTTTTAGTGTTTTGTTTTCTTTGTGGTTACTTGTTGGTTCAAGTCGAAAGGTCTATTCCCAAGACAGTTATTTTAATTGTACATAAGTTGTATCATGTCTGTGAATGTGAGAGTAATGACACCTCAGCAAACACCACGAATAAGAAACAATTTACAAAGGCAGATAAAGTGGCACTGCCATGTATCGAAGGGGTTAACATTTTGATCAAGTATGGCTCAAACCACAAGGAAACTTGAGAGCAAGCTACACAGCAACCTAAAGGAATTCTGGGAAATGAATCATTGCCTTCAGCTCACAGGGTGGCCTGTCATGCACCATGGAAATGTAGGGCGAGCAAAATGAACTGAATCTGTGTTTTAACAGATTTGACTTAGTAGACGCTGCTGACCCTGAATTGCCCTTTCAAAGCCCCAGGCATTGCACAGTCTGCAAATGTCAGAGATATTCTTTTAGTTCTGAATAATAGAAATGCAATTTTAAGTCACCCAGAAACACAGATCTGAACTGTGTTACCTCAACTTCGTCAGTCGTCTGTAGCCTACTTCTGTGGAGACGCCGGAGATTTATATGAGATAATTACGTGACTGTGTCTTCCGGCTTCTGGAAAGATCAATTCATTCAATCAATTCCATTTTTAAGAGGATATCTGAGATTACGGGCATGTGGACAGGCTCCATAAGGCTCTTAATAGGTCACTAAAATGTGTGTAAGAGGCTCTTTCAATGCCACAATCCTCTGAGCGAACTCACATCGGCTTTCCGTTTAACCAGCGAGCGAAAAAGAAGTGAACAAATAACGGCACGAAAAGATCAGCTGGCACTTTTTTGGCGAGTTTTGCTGATTACTGTTTACCTTAATGGCCTTTATTGGCCAACGCATGAGAAATCGATAGTTTGCCATGCACCTCAGTAAAAATCAATATTTATTGGGCTCACATCCAATGTTTAGTCCAAGGGCAAAGAGGGTGGTTTCGGACAGAGGAAAATTTGTAAAATACAATGTCAAACAAGCAATTACCCATAAAAACAAGTCACTCATAGAGTCTTTTTATTGAATAACAAAAATAGACCCTGTGGGCCATTATAGTAAAGAAGGGAATCTGATTTGCAAGCAGTGCCTGAAGGCACTTTGTGTATCTCATATTGACCCGGCCCCTAAATATGCATTTTAAAATGAAGACCCCATAAAGGTCAAGATTCAACCATATTCTATGGCCTGGTAACAAATTATATACAGTCTTTAATAGATGAATGTAATTTTATTCAGTAACCATATAAAAATCACTGAAGCAATCTGTTTAGAAAACAGAACTGTCACATTGTGAGATATAAAGTCACAATTGAAATAAATAAGTGCAGTTGCAATGTATCAATCATCATCTGAGGCAAAGATAATACTTAAACACCTGAAAATTAAATCTCATTTAGTTATGAAATAGCAGCATCTGAGAAATAACGGCTTCTGAATTGCCGGCTAGGCAGAGTAACAGGCTCAATAGGGTAAATATGATAAAGAAGGAAAGAACTAGTCACTGAAACTCAATCCTACAATATTCCCAGCCAGAGAACAGGCGGGAGGCCACAAATATATCTCAGCCTTGAGAGTCTAGTGTGTTTGTTATAGTATGTACAGGATCACATGAGTAAGGTAAAGTCATGTTCGGTTACAACATGTTGTTGATTCATACATTATTATACATGGGTGAAAAATAGGTCTCCTCACACTAGAGATATGATTGATTTACAACTTCAAGTTAAGACATGAACGCTAGCGGTAAATCACATCTTCATCCTCCAAATACTTTCTCTAAAGGTAAAAGAGCTTAACAATTTCTTAATACGAATTCATATTCCTTTGCACAATCTAGGCATTAAATCAATTTCTTATTTTGCTGCAGGATTTTGGTCTGAATTTTAAATAGGTATTGACTGTAATCCCTCCCTTGTTTCTCTTTGTTTATGTTTCCAGGCAAGCAAATGACATTTTATAATGATTCTATCTTTGTGTATTTTTTTCCATGAGCATTCCTTTAAGGTGAATGAAGATTCTTTGGAAAATTGCAATTAGACTAGACAACAGCTGTATTGACTAACAAAGCTGTTAGCATCTTAGCCAAGCTACAAAATAGCTAAATTGGTAGATTTGATTGTGATCATAATCAAGGCTAAAAAGCAGTGGTAAATTCATAAAAATGTAATTTCTGTTGAAACTCGTATGTCAAGTATTTAATGGGCACCTATTATTCCCCTTTTTACAATATGTAATATAAGTCTCAGGTGTTCCCAGAATGTGTCTGTGATGTTTAAGCTCAAAATACCCCACAGATCATTTATTACATAATTTTGAAAATGCCTCTTTTGAGTGGAACCAGAAACATGCTGTTTTCATGCATGTCTCTTTAAATGCAAATGAGCTGCTGCTCCCTGCTCCCTTTTCCAGAACAGGGCTGTGCCCTTTACAACTCGTACCTCAGATACTCTGCCCAAAAAACATCTGTTTGGTTTTGATTATCATGTCTGTTGTGCTGAAATCACACATTTTACTGCCTTATCAGTTTAAACCTCTGATATAGGGTTTTCTGAGTGCACACATCCATAACAAACACACAGAAAGCAGCTATCACATGGCATATGAGTACTAAACTAAGTTCTTTCATGTCTTATTGTGCTTAAATGGTCAAGTACACACAAGATTATGCGTCATTCTATAATTGTGAGTACATCTTATGTCCGTGAAGTATTTTTTTTTATGAACATATTTTCATCAGTATAAAGCCCCAATGCAGTACACAATTATATTTTTCAATAATATTTTTCAATCACACTACTATATGTTAAAAAAAGCCTTATCTTTTGTTCAAAAATTATGTTTACATATTACATACAACCCTACAGAACCCCGAAAAACCACTGCCAACTAAGTTACCCACTAAGAGTGGATTAATTGACTGTCAACAGTGTTACACAAGTATTATTACTGCAAATTTTAACTAGACAATTTAGTCAAATTGTCTGGTTAAAATCTGCAGCAATAATACTTGTGTATTATTGACTATTATTGACTATTTGACTAAAACTTATTTTTTTTTTATAAAAATATATTTCTAAACATACCATATGCTTAGTAGTTCTAGGCTTCCATGTTGAGTGTAGGCCCAAAACACTAAAAAAAAAAAAAGTCAACTAAGTTACCTGTCAACTGTGTTACCCAGTAAAGGTAACATGGTGGACAGTATAGGTGGCATATCATGCACATATTCCTACAGATCACCTTTATTTATATAGCACTTTATACAATATAGATTGTTTCAAAGCAGCTATGGAAGGTCATGTTTGGATTTTTGGGAAAAAGGAAAACTCTTTTCACTTTGTCAAATTCTAAATGTACCCCTATCATTATAGAATGACCCTTATGTTAAAGACACACCTAAGTTATAAAAACACAGTCGGTTATGTCTGTGAAGGTGAACAGCTGGGAAAGAAATCGCATGTTTATATTAGATCTGTGTATTAAGTGACAGCAGCATAATATACAGTACCTACTGTGTCCAGTGAAGTTCTAGTAATATTTATTGACTTTTTTTTTTTTTTTTTTTTTTTGTTTTGTTTTTTTTGTTTTTACTGTTGTAGAATTCACTGTTTTTGATATTGCATTCAGTCTCCACTTGATGTAAAATCTGGGCCTGAAGCAAATCCAAAAAAAAAAAAAAACCTATACATTCACACAAATAGCATCATGTGTTGACCTGTACTCTAGTGGCAGCATTACAAACTGTTCTGTGGAAAATTTTGGTAAGAATGTAGATATTGTGATGCGATGTGGAGAAAAAAAAAAAAAAAACAGAGAGAGAGAGAAAAAGACGCAGGGGATGTTTTGCCCCCATTATGATGAAGGTGTCAAAGATGTCAGAGGCTGCTGTGGCGTCTGTCTGCCAGAGACTCCACCAAGCGGTCTGTGTAATGAGAGAATGTTTTTTTCTAAAGACAGAAATGCATGCAAACACTAAACAAAACATTTGTTTTTCTCAAGCTCGGCAAATAGAAAAATATGCAACCGCTTGTATACTTTTCAAGTGCGAATAATAATTACTTGCTTTTTCAGCTGTAATTTAGACGAGTGAGTTATGGGACTTACACTTAAAAGACGTACTTGCACTGCAGTACAAACACGCTTAATGAATGCAAGATGCCTGCTATTTTTACTTACGGTTCTTTTGTGCTATATATACTGACAGAGTGATTTAAATTAAAACCAGCACACAATTACCCTGATCATTTTAGTTGAAACTGAATAGTTTGTTTGCACATCAGAACTTTTTTTTTGCTGTATATGCAAGTGTTTGATCTGAAATGAATGTTGTTTGCATTGTATTCTGTATGTTTGCATTTGAAACATAATGCAGTGGTCTCACATGGCTATACTGGCTTAGGTTTTCTGGTTGTCATATGTTGAATCGACTGAGGCAGATGGGTACCATGTTTTTTTCCATCCCCACTGTTCATTCATAGCCCTGGTCTGTTTTGCAACTGAAAGAACCATGTTGTCATGAAGATCCACACACTGACAGTGCTAGATGTGGTTATTTCCAGATAATAATTCAAATGAAGTTGTCTTTTGTTTGACTCTGTTCATAGGCAGTTTTGAGGGGCTCAATCCCACAGGTTTTCAGCTGGTGCTGAAATAGATCACAACGCACGGATGACTTCCTCAGCCAAGGGCCTGTGAGTTTCAAGGTCTGCTGTTTTGATTTGATCCACACTGTGGTCATCTGAGAATTTCACCTCGCTTCCTCAGCAAATGCAGTGCATGCAGGTGGAGTGGACTTTCAGTCAGTCACTACAGATTTGAGCATGTCTGAGGCCCACCGTAAGCACTTTTCAACATGGAGGCCCTTTGGGACAGTGCAATACTTTGATATGAAAATATCACACTTTGCTGCAATATTTGCAACTGAACAACTACTAGAATGACTGGAGACTTCTTGCATTATTAAAGTGTTATATACTGCAAGAGTGACCCAGGCACATTGAGCTTTATCCTAAACGTGAAAGTAAGAAAATAGGTAATTTGCATAGACTGTAAAAGCTCTTAGTGGGCGGGAGTCGTCATCTTGGAATCGCATCTCTGCACGTCACTCCTGGATAATGGGCAAAGAGGCGGGATGTGGGTGGAGCATTTTAACAAGGGGAGTCTATGGGATTGACTCCCTTTTAGAACCAGTCTCTAGTGGCCAGTCGATGAATTGCAATTTAAGTCACTTCCGTGTTGGTTTCAATAGAGAGAGCGGGAGGTTGCTGCTTAGTAAATTGATAATCTGCCCCGTAATCATAATTTGTGTGAAAAAGGAATAAGTTATTTGTGTTTTTTTGCCTCTAGTGGTAATTTCAGCTAGAAACTACGGTGAATTGTATGTATAGGTACATTTTTGTAGTTCTGCAAAAATAAAGGTAAAGACACTGTTTCACAGTCAATCTATTGTGTGTATAATTGCCTAAGATAAGAAAGGAAAAATATTTGTGCCAGTTTGTTGGTGCCGATAACCTCATGTGCAGCACGTTGCGCTATGGGTGTCCCGAGTCCTGGCCCATGGACATTTCCCAATCCAACCCCCTCTCTCTTTCCCACTTAGCTTCCTGTCATGACACTGTAAATAACGGCAAAAATAAATATAAAAAAAAAAAAGGTCAAAGCTCATGTGCAAAGTTTTCAGAATTTGCCTTTTGTATTCGTGTCTATTTTAATATGGTTTTAAACATTTTTTGTACCATATTTCAGTTTAATCACACTAAAATAAATAAGCAAACAAACAAGCAAACAAAACAAATGAAGAGTTAATTTGCAAAAACCAATAAACGCCATTTGCCAAAAAAAAAAAAAGAACTGAGTGCAGTGCATTATTCTCCACATGCACTTTTAAAAATAAAGGTGCTATGCCATAAGAACCATTTTTGGTTCCACACAGAACCATTCAGTCAAAGGTTCTTTAAAGAACCATCCCTTTCTTACCTTTTTATAATCTGAAGAACCCTTTTTTCGCCACAAAGAATGTTCTGTAAAACAGGTTCTTCAGATGTTAAAGGTTCTTTATGGAACCATTTAAACAAAAAAGGTTCTTCTATGGCATCGTGAAGCACCTTTATTTTTAAGAGTGTATAGCGCGATCTGAACCCTAAACACATTTTGTCAAAAAAGCCGGTATTGTCTACTTTCAAGGCATCACCATTTCACCTTTTACTGCAGAAGCCGACAAACGCTGTTGTTGTTTGTGAACCGAAGCCGATAAGTCCATTTTAGCGAATCAGCGCGCTGTATTCAGGTCAGGTGACAAGGCTGCTAGTCACTTTGAAATGAGGAGCTAGCTGAGAGGAGTTTCATGAAAGCGGACTTAAGTGATCGAGCATGGATAATTTCGACGAACTTGATTAACTCGTGATATCTTCTTCAGGGCGTAAAAGGAAAATAAAAGCTGCAACTTTTTCATGGAACCTCGCAAAAGCAGCACGTTACAATAGTGAGTGAAAACTGCGTGTAATCACAACCATACAGTCTATAATCACAACCATAGATCTGTATATATCTCTATGATCACAACAACAGCGTTTGTCAGGCATCTACAACTCATAAAAAACGATTGTTGGAGTTATCTGCTTTTGCTATAAAACAAACTTTTAATATATATAAAAAACATACTTTAAATGAACAAGTGATTTCTGATCTGTTTTTGCAAATAAACTCTTCAAATGAAGTGGTGTAACCTTCAAGTAATCATTTGTAACATACACTGCCATTCAAAACTTTGGCATCAGTAAGATTTTAATACTTTTTTAAAAAAAAAAGCCTATTTGATCAAAAATACAGGGAAAAAGGTGATATTATGAAATTTTATTGCAATTTAAAATAACATTTTTCTATTTTAATAGTATAAAATATAATTTATTTCTGTGATGCAAAGCTGAATTTTCATCAGCCATTACTCCAGTCTTTAGTGTCGCTCAATCCTAGAAATCATTCGGATATCCTAATTTATTATCAGTGTTGGAAACAGCTGCTTAATATTTTTTTTGGAACAAGTTTTTTCTGTTTTTTTAATCCAGTAAATGCAGACTTGAAAGAAAAGGAACAGAAAAGGCTTATTTTTTTATTTGCACATATAAGTTTATTGTGACTTTATCAACTTTGACAGACAGTAATAAAGGTCTGCAGGGGTCATCTCTATGACACCATTTTCTATTTTATGCTTTTATTAATTAATTTTTTCCTTAATGTTTATGCATGCTGGATAAAGCAAATTTTAGTCGTTTTTTTTTTTTTTTTTTTTTTTTCAAATTTGAAGAATTACATTCTTTTAATTAGACTTTTTTTCATCATTTTTATATCAGGACAGTTGTATCACCCTAACATGTTTGAGATAGACAGATATTCATGACATGAATACATGAACAGAATTCATGTAGTTAGACTGTGATAGTAGAAAGTTTGTGTAATGTTGCTCTAAGGATCTTCATCCTAAGGCTCATTATGGAGATGGGCCTAATGGTAATGTCAATACTGATCACTGTACAGAGAGTTGGTGGAACAGAACTACGGCTGCTGCTCTACGAAGTGTTTTCATTTTTTGTTTAATTACCTCTCATTCTCGTTCCATCTATGTATCTATCCCAGCGTCTCTCTGTCTGTTGAAGTCATTTTCTCTCTCTTTCTTCTTTTTCCTTTCATAAAATCCCTGACTCAGCAGTTACATTTTGTCCTGAAGCCAGACTTCTTTCCTCACTTAATACATCTCTAAGACAAAGCCATTTAATACGGATATATCCATCTGAGTAGATCATACATCGCCAGGAAATGCATTTCCTTTGTGCAGACACGAGCTAATTAGCAATCAGCTTAAGCTTTGACTAGCAGAGGTTAATCGCTCAATACACAATCAACCTGCAGGAGAGAAGCAGCATGCATCCCCATTAATGTCCAGCGGTGGCCTGCCTGATCACTTCCACATTCACTTCCTCTGCGTGCAGCTCGCTCGTGATCACCATATATTGATTTTACTCTTCTTCTAATTGAACTCAAGTTCATTACAAGCAATTAAAATCATGAATGATGTATTAGTACAGTCACATTTGCTGTAATTCTCTATTGTTTATTTATATTTATCTGTTTATTTCTATCTATTTGCGTTTGTCCATCCACAAAGGGCGAGGCAGATGTTAAAGTTAATTTTGATGCTTCAATGATGGTGGTTTTATGATCATGACACTTTAGTAATTGCAGCTCTGTCATAGATGTTGGCTTTGTGAAGCTTTCTGTTGTCAGTTTTTGTGGAAAAAGGGGTTTCAGGGTGAATATTGTCACATTGCTGCATTAGTTCTGTGTTGTTTGGACACAGTCCTTTTTAGTGTTTGGGGTCATTCAGTTTTAGCTTTTCTTGCCATGCTGTGTGCACACAGTCACAATAAACAACGGTTGTTCATAAAACACCAAACAATTGAGCTTTTAAGAAGCTCTTGCATGTAGGCTCCCATGATTTGCTATTTTTGTAAGTCTGACAAGTCATCTATTTTACCCACAGCTTGTACAAAACACTGCTGAACACAACTTGGACTATACTACACCGAATTACAGCCTAGAGAATACAGACAGCAAAAAGATATATATAGTACATCCGCTATAATATTGCTTCACAGGTATGATTTTTAATGTATTTTGATTAATTCAAAATAACCTACACAGTGAAAGCAACACCTTAAATACAGTTTTTCAGTTAAATACAGAAACCATGTGGTAAACTAACAAGACTTTTTTTAATCAAAGTGTCCAGTGTTTGAATCCTAAGAAAACTTTTTTGCATTTGATTTTTATTTTATTTTTTTGTAAAATATAATTTAATTGTAATTTATTTAACTAAATAATAAAATAATAATAATAATAATAGTAATAACAATAATAATACTGATAATAATAATAATAGTAATAATAATAATAATAATAATAATAATAATAATGATGATAATAATAATAATAATAATAATAAACACATTCGGCTCCAATATACACAAATTTAGGCTACATTTAAACAAAGTAAAACAAACAAATACAAATATTGGATTGGATATATAATATATATAATATATATATATATATATATATATATATATATATATATATATAAATTTGTATTGTAATTTATTGTTATTTATTGAACAAATAATAATAATAATAATAATAATAATAATAATAATTTATTCTAGTATACATATTTATATTTAAACAAAGTAAAACAAATAGAAAATATGAAATTATTTTTTACAAATATAATTGTATTATAATTTATTAAAATAATAATAATAATAATAATAATAATAATAATACATTTTGTTCCAATATACATTTTTTAAATTTACATTTAAAATAATAATAAAAATAATAATAATAATACATTTTGTTCAATTATTTATATATATATATATATATATATATATATATATATATATATATAATTTTATTGTAATTTACTGAAATAATAATAATAATAATAATACATTTTGTTCAAATATACATTTAGACTACATTTAAACAAAGTAAAACAAACAAATAAAAATATTGGATTTAAATAATAATAATAATAATAATAATAATAATAATATAATTTTATTGTAATCTACTGAAATAATAATAATAATAACAATAACAACAACATTTAACAATAATAACAATATACATTTAGACTACATTTAAACAAAGTAAAGCAAACAAAAAAAATATATGATTTTTAAAAATATATATATATATATAATTGTATTATAACTTATTAAACAGCTACTGCTCGTACTACTACTACTATTATAAATGTATATACATATTTATAAGTAAACCAAACAAACAAAAACCAATTGTTTAAAATATCAATTCTCACTAGTAAGTAACAATTAATTATGACTTTTAATTAATAACGAATACAGTTAGTAACAATTAATTACGATTACTAAATAAGTTCCTAATTTGCAGCTTATTAATAGTTTTAAAGGTAGTTTAAGTTTGAGTATGAGGTAGGATTAATGGATCTAAATATGGTCATGCAGAATAAGGCATTAATATCTGCTTTATAAGTACTAATATACAGCCAATATGCTAGTAATGTGCATGTAGAACCCTTACCCTTAAAATAAAGTGTTACTAACTTATAAACAGTGCACAAAACAGTGTAGAAGTATTTATTTAGTTAGTTAATCAGTTAGTATTTTACTTCCTCTAGTCAGAGGCCAGTACTCTGTTAATGATGCTTTACTCCACTGTCTTAGGGCACAAAGGTCAGCAGATGTTAGTGTTTCCCTAGCTTCAAAATCCTGGATGAATGTTACATCACCTAATTAATATTCATAAGTCAAGCTGATAAGGTTTCTAATGTCTTTCTCCCACTTATATTGAGACATTTCCTACACCCCTGACCACTAATGCCTGATTCTGCTTAAATGGTCAGACTCATTTCTTCTGAGCATGTGCTTTGGCTATGGTCAACTGAGCACCATTTCCATTCCAGGGAATTGACCTGGATTTAGTCATACACACTCAGAATATGCTTCGGTTATGAACTGCGAGTGCAGCAAGTCTTCCCTCGACTCAGAGGCTCATGTGACACTCGCTTTGATCCGCTCTGAGGTTCAGCAGAGCGTTTCCTTCACCTTTTACCCTGTCTGCACCCACGCCTGTCTCTGAGCTGTATTAATGGGAGGAAATGAAGGTTTTGTGAACCCTGACTTTGTCTGGGGTTACCCGGAAAGTCTATTCATTAACATACTAGAGTCAGCGAGTCTTGTTCAGACCGATAATGTAGCCACAGTCGTACGGTACCGCTGTCATAGAGGTAGCAGGATAAGAAAACTGGATTGCACGCTTGAACCTCAAACTCCAAACTGGTTTTGATGATTTGAATGACAGCTTCATTCTTGTGATGTGTCACTACCGCACAACATTCCGAGCTATATCACTTTCCGCCAGTATCCTGTGACGTTTATTACCTGAAATTGAGTTTATTAATCTGGCAGCTGATAACATTATTATTGGTCCAAATGCTATGAATTATTCCTTTTAAAATGTACTCTGCATTTAATCCCGCAAGCCAGACTTGCATTATCGAGTGACTTCCATGAGGAATCCATCCCGAAGAATGATTTATTATTTCCTGTAAGAAGTACAAAGGTGGAGATGCAACAGTTTTCTGCCTTTAAAGGCAGTTTAAGGCATAAATCATTTATTTCCGAATCACGTTGCGCCGTCGCTGTCATGCAGAGAGCAAATCCCACTGGAAACCAGCGGGCTGGTTTTCACAGGGTGATCAGTCAAATTAAAAAGAATCAGAGAGAGCAAAAACCGACTATCTCTAAATATGTAATTAGACTTCTAGCTCTTTTTGCATTACTGCCATGCAGAGTTAATTGGTTCATGAAGTTTTCGAATCTTGCATGTAAAGCATGTCAGATCTTCAGGTAATCTTCAGCACAGATCTTTGGAAGGAGTGACCCGTGCAACAAAATGGGATTAGGAGGTGATTTGACCCAGAGAAATCCATACCATAATTTAACCTCTGCTCTCCTTCACCGATCCCAGATAGCTATGGGTAAATTTGCACCAGACGGTTTGAACAGGCACATATTTGTTTTTCATTCCTTAGTTTCATCATTCAGTAGTCTGGCTTTGAAGTGCAAGCAACCTTGTGTAGTCTGAAAATGATTAGCTTGTGTTAAAGTAGACTTAAGTACAGTGTTCTTGTACTTGGTTCTCCGTCTAGCAGCTTTGGATAAAGAGTTTCGAAAGCCATAGGGATATTTGGAATATTTGACCCCTAAATTACATGTTTTGTTATTTTGGGGTCAAATATCCCAAATATCCCTATGTATATATAAATATAAATATAAATATAAATATATATTTGGCTGCCTTAAAAAAAATTTTTTTCAGTCAACTCAAAAAAGTTTATTCAGCTTGAAATGTTAAGTTGATTCAGCTGAAAATTTTAAGGCAGCTGGGTTACTTTTTAATCTGTTAAATTTAGCAAACACAAATATCTAAGTTGTCACTTAGTATAACTTAACATTTCAAGTTATTTGAGTTGACTGAACTTAAAACTTTAAGGCAGCAGGGTAACAAATTATTTTAAGCTGATTCAACAAATTGTGTTTTTTGTTTTTTACAGTGTAGCTCCATAAAATTACAGTTGAACCACTGATGTTACATGGACTATTTTAACAATGTCCTTACTATTTTTCTGGGCCTTGAATGTGTCAGTTGCAGGTTCAGAAAGCTCTTGGATTTCATCAAAAATATCTTAATTTGTGTTCCGAAGATGAACGAAGGTCTTACATTTTTGGAATGACATAAGGGTGAGAAATTAATGGCATAATTTTCATTTTTTGAGTCAACTATCCCTTTAAGCAAAACTAACATTGTCAAATTGTAGCACCCCTGTGTCGTGTAGTTTTGGAGCACCAGGGCATGAGTCCCCATTATTTCATCTCCACAAGGATGCACATGATAATTAAACCACAGGGGCAGGGGAAGGGGCAGGAAGTCCACATCAGCCTTGAGTAATGCCCCGCTCCTCCCCCTTGGAGCCCACCTCAGGCTGTGGGAATTTCCTTTTGTCACACTCTGCTTGCCAGGTAAACAAGGCTGAATAGGAAGAGCAGGAAAGCAGCTAAAGGACGGGCAAATGAAGCACAGGGGAAGTGAATAGATTTCACACTCACCAGGCTAATACGGTGCTCCGCTAACGAGTCGGCAGCTCTGCCCCAGGAACCGTTCAGGATCACTATGGATCAATGGGCTGGGAATGTATGGGAATACAGGTGCACTAGATTTAAAACGATGCTTGATGCAAATCAAGTGGCAGAGAGTCATTGTTGTATTATGGGCACATAATGCCAATCCTGAGACAGATGTAAACAACAGTTTTGCTTTTAAGTCAAAAATAAGAAGGGAAACCTACTATAATTCTTCAGGAGACAATTGACACAAATGAACCCATTTTTAACACAAAGTTAAAATTAAATAGTAGGGTATAACGGCATACATATTCGTATGGGTCTTTTGGTTTGGTACACGTGTACCGAACAAATACAACATTTTTTTTTTTTTCTTTTTTTTTTTTGTCCAGGAAATGTAAACAATAAATGCTTTTTGACAGTCCTTGATGTGACGTGACAGATGGCTGTATAAAAGCCTTGGAGAGCCGCTTGTGGGACACCTCAGAAACGTGCCACGGCACCGCTGGTATAAACACAAGCATTGACTAGCATTGAGTGCATTGAGTGGCCGCGATCAGCTCCGGTGGCTGTGTCGGAGCTATAATGCCTCGCAGTCTTGTGCAGTGTAAATGGGGTCTGTTCAAATGGCAGAACGTAGCACGAGTGAACATGATAATTTTTTTCCTCTTTACTACTAATTTTAACATGAAATAAACATGAATGAACATCTCATGCCTCCTGTAATCAATCAGTGTTTTATTTCAGTTAATTTACCTCAGGCAAGTCATCAGTGTCCACAGCTTGTTAGTTCAGTTGAGAAATCTCTAGAGAAAAGGATTTTGTGAAATAGTAGGCTATATTCTCTTTAGATTTTACTTTCCCTGTTAGTGAGGTCTTAATTATTTCATGTATGTTTAAATGAATCTGTTATGAAACACGTTATGACAGCCACTGTGTAGCTGAATATATTTTAACAACAAATAAAAATGTTATAATTTATAAGTTAATTTTTAAAAATCCATCTTTCATGTTAGCTTTTTTTTTTTTTTTAAGTTGAGTGTTAATACTTATATTTAAAAATAAATAGTAGTATTATGTTTGGGCTCTGTTGTTAATTGTAACCTTATATTAATGTAAAAGGGCTCCCTTTTATCACTAAGAATACAAATTATAATTATATAATTATAACTGAATTTATTTAAAGAAAAAAAAAACTTGTTCAGTAAACCAGTTTAATTAAAAAAAATAAGTTAGTTTTTCCTCCCGCTGTACCAAAATCATACCAAACCTTGACGTCAAAATCGAGGCATGTACTGAACCGCCATGTTTACACCCCCATATATATATATATTAAAGACATATATATAGTAGTCAACATTTGAAGTGGATCAGAAAGGTTCATCAAAGTTGTCCTAAGACAAGAACGGGTATTGTTTTGGGACAACTTTGATGAAAGGTTTTGATCCATTTCAAATGTTGACTGCTGTATATATAGCAAAAATATCAAAATATCCTTGAAGGGATAGTTCACCCAAAAATGAAAATTCTGTCATTAATTACTCACCCTTATGTCGTTTCAAACCCGTATGACTTTTGATGATCTTCAGAACACAAATTAAGATATTTTTCTTATGAAATCTGAAGTCTTTCTTGCCCTGCATAGACAGCAATGCAACTGACACATTCAAGGCCCAGAAAGGTAGCAAGGACATATAAAATAGTCCATGTGACATCAGTTGTTCAACCGTATTTTTATGAAGCTACAAGAATATCTTTCTGGGCCTTTACGTGTGACTTTTGGGTGAACTATCCCTTTAAAGTAATACACAGATGTTGTTGGCACCCATAGCGTTGTGGACAGCGTGCCAACATATGGTGCTGTATGGTCCTGAGATTGAATCCCTAACCCTCTATCAAGGAAAAATGCAAAAATGCCCAAAAATAATAATATACAGATTTTGAGTCATTTTTTAACTATAAAAAACATAGTTTTTAAACAATTTTTGTTGTTATTGTACAACTATAGTTGTATTATACATATGGAATGTATTTTAATTAGATCTTTATATTGTTTTTTGTTTGTTTGCAGTGGATTTAGACCAGACTTTGATATCTTGTAAAATCTGTGTGGTGTGAACATATTCTTGCCTTGATCTGAAAATTTCACATCCCGAAGCTATTTCACATAGTGATTTTCAGTTCAGTGAGACAATTAAGACAGAGCAGTCGATAGACTTCACTTCTCTCATTGATATTCTGCCAAGAGAAAAATATAAAAGCGAATTAAACTCATTGCAGAAATGCTGCAGCACTCCATTCACAATACTGTAAAACATGGATGAATGGAGAAACACGACAGGGCTGAGGACAAGAGGAGAAAAGAGAGAGCAAACTAAATTTATGTCCTGTTGACAGCATGCAGGTGTGTGCCAAAGCAGAAAATCTATGGGGATTGATCGGAGTAGGTGGAAGTTGTGGATTGTGCTCTATTCAGCTTTCCACTTGCATTTACCGCCTCTGTTACTGCAGCATCAGAAGGACCTTGATCATGGTTACAACTCAGTGTTAATTAAGGTGCCTGATCAGGCCTGTACCGCTGTGACCTTATTGTAGCCCGAAGCCTCTCGTTTCCCTTAGTCTGGATCTTGGGAATGGCTATTAGATATTGGCTGGAGCTGTAGAGCTTTTGTTTGCTGAAGCTCAGAGGTGATCTACTGAGGCTGTCCACTGTTGTGTTGACCCATTCTTGTGTGATGACTAACCATTGATTGCTGCTCCTGGATAGCATTATCCTTTTTAAGCCCCACATGTCATTAACACCCACCCTGACATTTGTTATGTATTGACTGATTGATTTATTGACTGAAGATAATACAGATTATGACAAACCATGGGAAAGAGGCCAGAAAGCAAACAACCATGAATAAACTCCTGAGAATGTGCTTGGAGCACTAGTGTTCCTACATAGCAAACTATAAGAAGAACTATTAGGCTACTAACTTAATTATTAATAAACTAATTTAATTAATAAACTCTTTAGATTAGCTCATTTTCGTTTTATTCATTCATTCATTCATTCATTCATTTATTCATTTGCTTGTCTAGTTGCTACTAGTTAGAACATATAGCATATTGTGTATATAGTATATATATATATCGCAAATTAACTAAATTTGAACCCTTTTGCCGTAAGTTAATATGAAAATAAATACATGTGGAAGTTAATAAATAAAAAAATAAATAAGTGCATAAACACATATACAAATAAAAATACATGAAAGCATAAAATGTAAAAAGAATAAAATGAATAAAGAAAAATAATTTAAAAAGGTGTAAAAATTAATGCAAAAGTAAAAACAAGACTTAAATAGTTCTTTCTGGTCCTTGAATCTGATTGGCTGAGAGGAGTGCGATATTCCAGTGATAACAAAGCTCTAACCTGATCGGCTTGCGTTGCAGCGAGTGTCATAACAGATGCCCAAATACACTATAATTTTATAAATAATACTGTTTTTGTGTCACGGAATGTAGTTTTTTAGGTGTGAATGTATTTGTTTAGACTCTATTATTTATTAGCTCAACTAGTTTTGGCTGAAGGCGAAAGTCTCATAGCGTTATATTTTATGTATCTTTAATGGTATTTATCAGAGTGCTACCTTTGAATAAATTGCCTAGCAACTTTTATGATGGCTGTTGCTGTTTTTTATTATTAAAAATATTATTCAATAAATTACATTTTATATATAAATAGTAATATTTATTCAGTATTGAGAAATGGTGTGTGATTTCATAATGGTAATTTTAGTACATTGTTCTGCCATTAGATGGTGAAAAAATACTGTTTTTATGAGTGGGTCAGCAGTAAAGATTTTTATATTGAAAGAGACTGAAACAGGGCTGTAAACAAGGAAGTAACTTTTACTTTCAACAACAGATTGTAAGACGCAGCCACAAATGCACTGAGCAGTGCTATCACCAGAAATCACCCTTAACAGATGAAAGGATAGTATGACAAAGATATTCCTCGATGGACATTCAAATGTTATTGTAAATATAAGATTGAGCTGTAGAATGAATGCTGTATCGGATACAGGTATAATCACGATCACTCTGTCTTTCTCTCTACATAAAACAATGAGCTTGTAATACAATAATACAATAAGCTTTCAATGAAGCATCTCAACGTTTCTTCTAGTACTAAAGTGAAAGTTTTCAAATTAGTAACGGAGGTTTGGGCTCAGCTGTTTAACTGTCAAACTGATATTTGAATCCATGGTGGAAGGAAGAAGTTTTGCACACAAGAGGGTTTTTAAAGACGCTCCATTGTTGTTTTGCTATTATTTATTTATTTATTCATCCATCAGTTCATTCATTCATGCTTGCATAAATATGAAGGTTTGGTCCTCCTCCATACCATAAAACAATGTCAGGCTAGGGCATTCCATCACGGGACAGGGTATCCCATATAGTGTGTTTTGGTTGTACGTTTTGGCATGTAAGCCATTCCAGTATTCCATGTATACAAAATATTTGCATACTGTGCATGCCTTGCATACTGCATACTGCAAAAATAGTAAGAGTGGGAGTATGCCATTCCAAACATACCCGCTGATTTGTTTGAGTCATCACTCGACAGTGTTCCCACAAATCTTTTCTTGTCAGTGTATGTGTCTGGTTTTATAGTTAAATTAATGTTTTGCTATCTTTTAAATTTGTTTTATCTTTTTTTTTTTTTTTGTATTCCAGATGTGGTCATTCTGTTTGGGCTCCGCATTGTGTTTATGTTAAAAACTGCTCCGCTTTATCATACTAAATTAGCAAAATTTGCATTTTTAAATATTTTTACAGCAGTTTTTCTGATTTGTGTCCTATTGTGTCCTTCGACTGTAGCATAACTGCTTTAAATTAGCTTGTAGTTTACCCACTAGCATACTGTAGTTTAACCAAATGCCCCTGCTGACCCCTACATTGCTGGTGTGCTCTCCACAGATTCCTCCTCATGCTGTGTCATCTGAATGCTGTGAGTAACTGGAATGCGAAGGGAAGCAGTGCGGTATTCCCCTCACTCAGCAAACCAGAGGCGGGCAGGTGAGTCACACCATAAAGACAGCCTTGTGCAAGTTTTAACCGAGACTGACGCGGATCTTCTCATAGCTGCTCCACTTTGTCATGAAGCCTTGACTCATAAAACTAATGGATGCAGTTTTCTTTGAATATGCAGTATAATGGTTCATATGCTGGGTTATTACTAAATTTATAGCTGTTCTTTTCAAATGTGAAAGCCCTCACCTTTCTTTTGCTGTTTTAAAGACATTATTTATTTGATTCTTACGGTTTTATTTTTAGGCAAAGGTTCGCATGTCTATAAAAGCTTAAGCCTCTGAGGGGCCTCTCGCTGGTTCCTGGGTAATGTCCCAGCAGGTTGTTATCCAAAAAGTGTAGCAACATGCAGTCTGGAACACTTAGTGCGCAAAGGTTTGTGCTGAAAGAGAGAAAGTGAAAAAGCAGACACAATTTCAAGCATGCCTGGAGCGATGGATTGCCTGCAGTATATGTTTCATCATACAAATCAAGCTTGGTCATATATTCAATTCAATACATTTAGCAGTGACCCTTTGACACATTTAAGTGTGTAATACAAATGCATAATACAGTGACAATCATACAGTCTTATGCATGTAGCATTTATTGTTTTCTTTTACTTTGCTTATTTGTTTGGTTTGTTGTGATTTATTTTGTTCTAGAATATCTTACTCTGTATATAGTATTCTATTCTTTTTTCACGAGATTTTATTTTATAGTAACTATTAAGCATTAAATAGCTCCATTGTGAGGCATGTAATGTGATGTAATGCAATGTATATCTGATGGCATGGGATAACAGTGCTAATATATAGATAACAGTGCTTGATGAGTAGATAAAAGCATGTGTTGTGTTTTGGTTTTGGTTTGTCTTTGTCTTTGTTTTGTCTTGTGTTGTTTTGTGTTTGCCAGCTTAGCTTTTGTTTTGTTTTGTTTTGTTATTCTATTGTATCTATTATATCTATTAGTATTATTTACTTACAGTTTTACTTACAGTACATGTTAAAATAACTCAGTTTTGAAGCCTTTTATGTACATCTGATGGCATAGGATAGTTAGCAATACTGAGTAGATGGAAGCATGTGTTGTGTTTTGTCTTTTGTTTTGTTGTGTCTTGTGTTATTTTGTGTTTGCTTTGCTTAGTTTTTTTTTTTTTTTTGTTATTCAGTTGTTATTAGGGGCCAAGCACCGAAGGTGCGATGGCACCTATTGTATCCGTTGGCGTTCTTCTTCTTCTTCTTCTTCCGCTCTTGAATCTATGACAGCCCATAGAACCGTTTGCGGGAAAGTTGTGAAATTTGGCACACTGATACAGGACAGTCCACAGCATGTTTGGAGTCTCTAACTCCAACTCTCTAGCGCCACCACTTGTCCAAAGTTTCAATAGTTTTTATGCTAATAACTTTTGAACCGTAAGGGACAGAATCAAAAATCTTTTTTTCCCCTCTGAATCCTTGGCTCATGCCGAGTCAAATGAAGTCCAAAATTCAAAAATCGTAAGGTTTAGTTTTTTTCTATAAATTTTTGTTTGTAAAACCTACTTTTTCGAACTCGTCCTAGATCGTTTGTCTGATTTTCACCAAAATTGGCTCAGATCATCAGTGGCACCTAGTGGTCAGGAGATATAGAAAATGTCTATTTTTGCTTGTAACTTTTGAATGGTTTGGCCATTCAGAAGTTTTAAGCAAAAAACATTTTCATAAAGCGCTACTATACGTTTTAGGTATATTGCCAAAATGACTCTGAGGCTTCATTGTATTTATGATTTTTCAGCCATTTTAACTGATATCATCCTAAAATGGTTTTAATTACTCGTTGTAGTCGGTCTGCTGCTCCTTGCCATGCTTAGCTCCTCATTCTGCCTCTTTTGTGCTTGGCCCCGCCATTGCTGCTTGCAGCTATATTTATCTATTGCTATTGTTTTGTATTACTTATAGAACATGTTAAAATAGCTCAATTTTGAGGCCTTTTCATGTACATCTGATGACAAGGGATAATTGATGAAAATATACAATTAGCAGTGCATGATGAGTAGATGGAAGCATGTGCTGCATTTGGCTTGGCTTTATCTTGTGATGTTATGTGTTTGCATTGCTTATTTTTTGTTTCGTTGTTTTGTGTTGTCTTGTTGTTTTATTTTGCTTTGAGTAATTTTAGTTTTGTTTTTTTGTTTTGCTTTGCTTTGCTTGTTGTTTTGTTGTTTTATTTTGTTTTGCTATTCTGTTGTTATTATCTATTGCTATTGTTTTGTTTACAGTATTCACATCGTGCACTTACAGAACATCTTAAAATAGCTCTGTTTTGTTATGTTTCGCTTTGCTTGTTTTGTTTAGTTATTCTATTGTTATTTTGTTTACAGTATTTATTTCTCTTTTACATATAGTTTATGTTAAAATCATTCAGTTTTCAGTTTTTGTTGTGTTTCAGTTTGGCTTTGTCTCTTGTTTTGTTTTGTCTTGTGTTGTTTTGTGTTTGCTTTGCTTAGGTTTTTGTTTAGTTTTGTTTGCTTTGCTTTTTTGTTTTGTTGTTTTGTTTTGTTTTGCTTTGCTTGTTTTCGTTTTATGTTATTCTGTTGTTATTTTCTATTGATATTATTTTATTTACAGTATTCACTTCTGTTTTACTTATAGTACATGTAAATTAGCTTAATTTTGAGGCCTTTTCATGTACAACTGATGGTATGGAATGACTGATGCAAATATACAATTAGCGGTGCATGATGAGTGGATGGAAGCATGTGTCGTGTTGTGTTTTGGTTTGGCTTGTATTTGTTTGCATTGCTTATTTTTTGTTTTATTGTTTTGTGTTGTCTTGGTTTGATTTGCTTAACTTTTGTTTTGTTTTGTTTTGTTTTGTTTTGTTTTGTTTTGTTTTGTTTTGTTTTGTTTTGTTTTGTTCTGTTGTTTTGTTTTGCTTTGCTTCGCTTGTTTTGTTTTCTTTTGTTTTGGTATTCTATTGTTATTATTATTTAGTTTACAGTATTTATTTCTTTTTTTGTTGTTGTTGTGGCTTGGTTTGGTGTTTGTGTAGCATAAACTTGAGAGCACTATCATTGATTGAAGTTTCACATTGTTTAAAGTAATTTTCAAGAACCTCATGTGCGTAACAATATGTCAGTTCAATGTACTGTGATGCATCACAATATCATAACAAATATCAAAATACAATGCACCAGTTTAAGCTTGTTTAGACATGTTTTTTTCATTAATTGAACTATAGGAGTGATATGAACTCTAATATAAATCAGTTTAAATTCTGGCACAAGGATGTGAACTACGCAATGTTGTTAGAAAAAGAATGGTGGTATATTAATATGTGCTTGCATGTAGTTTGAATATACAAGATTTTATAAACCATAACACAAAAAGTGGGTCACAGTGGACCAGAATCTCACAGAGGACACATGAGAATAGCCAGGATGTCATCAGATGTGTTCAGAATAACTATTGGGCCCAGATTCTGCTGCACGCATTGCAAGGCACTGACTGCACAGAACATGCACCTCATTTATCTGAAATGAACTCGATAGGGAGGCCAATATGTTGGAAGAAGCACAGATGTGATTTGGATCTACAAAATATACAGCCTTATACCTGAGGGTTGTAACGTTAGAAGGCTGAATGGTACATCGGTTCGGGGGATGAAAAGAAGCTGTCCCGGCGCGCGATGTTACATGAGTTTAAGCGTGGGGAATATATTACAGTATCGCTCAAAACCCATCACTGCAACACTCTCTCATCTTTCACAAGGCACTAACATGCGATTCACGCTCCCCCTGCGAGCCTCTCTGGTAAGCGCCAGTGCACGCATGATGGGAAAACATGGAAGTACTTTCAGTCATAAATTCCCCATCTGCTATTGCCACCAGAGCCAGAACTGGAGCTCTGCCGATGACCTGACACGGCCCGGCTTTCTTCTCATCCAATCGCAACCAGTTTCCTTTTTTTTTTTTTTCTGGAAGCCGCAAACATTCTTCAGGCTTTTTATAAGTTTATTCAGGTGTGTTTTTTGATACAGACTTGTTTGTGTGTTTAAAGACGACAGATTAATAACAAAATCCAGCGGAAAACCTCTTGAAGAATGCATTCGTGTGGAAACGGATTGCCGTTTTCCTTCTGCTTTTTTGTTTTCATTGGCTTTTAGTTGCAATTAAGCAAATGTTCTATATAAATAAATGAGCTGGTGAATTAGGAAGGCTAATGAGGAATATCGGCATCATATAACAAACTGAATACCCGAGCCCACCGCTCCTCAGTCTTTTTCCATCTATTTAAATTAAAGACACATCAAATCACAATGGCAGGTATTATTATGCTAATGGGACGTTTTTATTATTATTGTCATCTTAATGGCGAGGGTCTCGACGTCTAGAGGCCTCGCAGTCACGTTGCGGTCCATTCGGAGGGAGCAGAGAGGAACAGGAGAGCTTAATGAAGGCAGCTAAGACTGCTCATCAGCACTGGGGTGCCCCTCTGCTGATAATTGCACACATTATGGCCTATTAGTGGAGTGTGCCACCTCTCCGTGGAGTGCCGAAGAGCTACCGGAAGGGGAGCTCAGGGCTTAGTCGGGACAGGTGGGACAGGACAGGTCAAGGCACAAATCTCAGCTGACCAACACATAGGCTAAATGTCTTTTTCTCTCTCTGTCAGAACTCATTATGAAGAGAACCAGCCGGAGGCGTCTGATCTGCCGTGTTATAACCATATGTGATTATATTTGTGTAGGTATTTATTTGTTTATTTTGTATCATTAGCAACAGAAGTAGAGGTCGACCGATATTGAATCTTACCGATACCGATAACTAGGATGGACCACACTGGCCGATACCGATTAATCGACCGATAGTTTTTAAAATGGATACTGAACGGAAAATAAATAGTGTTCTACTATTTTTTTAAAAAATTAGCCTACTGAACCATGCTTTGTAAATGAATAAAAATATTAATATTAATTGTATATTGATCATTACAGTTAGTTCATTGTTCATTAATGTTAACAGAAGCAGCTAAAAATTTTAAAATATATCAGTAAATGCTGAAATTAACACACTCTAACAAGGAACAATACTTATGTTCTACAGCTTTTATCAATCTTAATGTTACAAATGGACTGTAAAGTGTTACCATTACATCAACAATCAAGCTAAAGATGGCCATCTTTGAATATCTACACAAAGGCCATAGTATTGAAATTGCATATGTATGGATATTTTGTACTTTCACAATTTAACTGCTTCTATTCTAGAACATTTGTGGTTACCTAATCTAAATATAAAAATATGTTAGTCACACAACGGGCAAAAGTGCAGCGCAGCGACTAGAAGAACTCACAGCTATCCGGTATCACACACAGGACGCATCGCGGAGGCCTACAGGACTTTGGAGAAAGGCCTGCTGTCCTTTCTCCACTAATGCAGCATCTAGTCAACTTAGTAATGACATGAAAACATGCACTACAGTATACTGTACACACCGTTTCGTTTTCGATGTTTTAAATCCGCCTTTGAAGTGTCCCACTCTGTGCAGCGTGCAGTGTCACGTGTCTAAACAAATGGCACACATTGATGTCAGTGAGATGCTTGAAAAAAAAAAGTATTATAAAACAAATAGTTCCGGTCTTTGGTTCTGATTGGTTGAGCCGTGTTCAAAGCTGTTGTAAATTACTCTACAAACATACACCTTTGTTTACTTCTGTTTCTTGATTGGGAACCACTTTGTTGGAACCACAACTGTTTCTGAGGAACATTGTTTGGTGGATGAATAATGTTTTTATTAGTATCGTTGCACATTGTTTAGAGCCCTATGATTTTTGCGATGCGAAAAAACGCAAAAGTCATTACAATTTATCAAAAGTAGGTCATTACACTTAAATCAAATCGTGGTATAGACTAGTATCTCTAAATATTAAGCAAATCAACTATTTAAATATGATCTGTTCATGTTCTGCGTGTCTCCGTGTGTGTGAATGGCACAGACATGTGGTTTTGTTTACTACACACAGACTAAAGTGCGTGTGACGCACGCTGTGATTTCAGTGTCTGCTGTCGCCAAATGAAAACATAAATACATGAACAACATTTCCAGAACTGCTCTAATGTTTCTTCATGAGAATTTTAGAGTTTCTTTTCAGAGAAACTATCGTCAGATCAGGTATTCACGACAACTTGTCAAAATAAAAGTTTGGTTTAGCTTGAAGACATTATATTACTATTGTTTAGCAGAATGTACGTAATATTACTATTACTAAAATAGTTAATTTATTTTATTAAGGAATAATCACACAATATTTCTTTCATGTTTTAATTTTAATAGTAAATAAATTTTCATTTGATTAAAAGTTATTTAATATTTTATACCTTAATTTGATAACCAGAACATTTTCAGTATTGTATACTTTAATAAATTAAGTTGCTTTTATGCATTCAAATAATTAGACATTATTAGTCCTTTAACTGTCACCGTGCCCTCTGTGGGACGCCTAAATTTACTTCACCATATTACGAATAAATCCTAATCTAATCATGACTAACTATATATCGTTGGAAAGGTCTAAGACTCCTAAATAGATATTTTACCACTGTTTTGTGTTACAAATTAAGTAGGAAAAGTAATAGATTAATTTATGACAAGAGTGCACCTAAAAAATCTGCATCATAACAGGAGTTCTGACCTTTGTCACAAAAAGACTTTCTTCATTGCCTTTTTCCCTATCACACAATAGAATTCTTAGGAAATTATATATCAATTGAAAACTTAAAATCTCAAAATTCAACCATTTTAAAATCAGACATTGCATTACTATGGAATTTGTACATCAAAATCATATTACAAAATGTTTTCGTTCATGAATTATAAAAAAAATAACCTTGGATAGTGCATTTTCATGTCTATGTTCAAGATAGGAAGTGAAAGTTAAAAGGTTAAACAGAATTTGGTAACAATAAAACAGAAGGTGAGGAAAAAATAAAACATTTCATAGGGCCCTAAACATGTAATTTGTGTTAAACTTAATCATTAAAAAAAAAGAGTCCAGAAAAATTAAAATGGAACAAACAGTATCCAGAAAAATCAAAACGGAAAAAAGAAAATTTGGGAAAAAATAAAACGGATTTCATAGGGCCCTAATTATTTGCTCTGTTTTATTTTGTGAAACCTTACTACATATATGGAATAACCGTTTGATAAAAGCAATAAGCCCCATGAAACCGTAGTTTTAGAAATGCCCCTTATCTGTTATAAATTCACTGTAAACGACAGCTTCTTGGGGCTTATTGCTTTATTCTAAAATCAGCTGAAATCATCAGGCATGTTTGATACCCAGACTGGGTGGAATCAGTCTGAAGTTAAAAAATCTGAGTCTGTGACCATCATACGCTATAGCGTTTTTTCTGTTTAATCTATTAACTTTAATCTGCAGACTGGCTCTGACTTTCGTCAACTCGCATCAACTTCTCCAGACTGTATATCGATGGAAAATCTGGGCAGAAATTGTGATGTCACATGGACTGTTTCAATAATGTCCTTACTGCCTTTCTGGGCCTTGAATGTTTCAGTTGTATTGCTGTCCATGCAGGGTCAGAAAGCTTTTAGATTTCTTAAAAAAAGTTAATTTGTGGTCCGAAGATGAATGAAGGTCTGATGGATTTGGAACGACATGAGGGTGATGCACTATCCCTTTAAGGTAAATTTTTAGAGAGCATTTATGCCCCCATCTTTAAAAGTGTGGGTGAGTGTGATGCTGAAGATGTTAGTTAAAATTGTACTTACAGTTTTGTCTTTCTGCTGTTGTTCTACCTACTTGCACTTCATCAGATCTCTGTGGCTTGAATTAAAATGTGCAGGACATGATGTTGCCTAGTGATATTGTAACATCAGATGACATCATCTGAACTAGCTGTACCTTAACTTTAGGTGAATTGAGGCCACTGAGAGCAGCTGTTTCAGTTTGTCTGTCTCCTCATGTGTCTGGTTTTCATAATCCTCACAGTACCATACGCTGCTCATTTTGCCTCTTTTCTTTTTCCTCTCTCTCTTCTTCGAATGTTGTAAGTTGGTTCATTTATAATTAAACATTAAAGAAGCTAACTTTTTTCTGTTTCTTTTTTTCCGGCGAGGGGGTTGCCTGTGGATATTGCTCGCATATTACAGCATAAAAAATCATGAGAGACTTAATTTAGTCTCTGCTTTCATAACATCCTTTTCCCCTCTAGTCAGTGATTATATCACATACAGGGTATCCCCTTCAAATGATGTATGAAAATTAGAGGAATCTTTGCAGTTCCTCAGATCAAATACTTAGCAAGGGAGAAAAAATAAAACAAAAACTTTATGTTCTTGGTAAGCTAAAGAAAAAGTAAAACATCTTTTTAATATTCATGCAACTTTTGGCTCCAATAAGCAAAGTCAACTTCATTAAATGTTGGCCTGCACTGAATCTGCCTTTAGTGATTTTCACAGAATTCCAGTGTTACACTACATATGCTGTTCATTTTTTGTTATATATTGAACTGTTAGTTCATTTTTATATATTATATATATGTTTGATGATCTTTCAGTTGCTAATAAGAATGTGGTACTTTCTTTTTAAGTTGTATATCCTCTTTTTTTTTTTTTTAATTATAATAATAATAATAATTATAATTATTATTATTATTATTATTATTATTATTATTATTATTTGTGAGTATAACAAGTTGCTCCAGGGGATTGTCACTGTAGATGAAAATATGAATAAAAATAATTAAATTATAACATGATAAAAAATGGTTAATATATGTCATATGTATATTATTATTATTATTATTTTTTTTTTTTTGTCATGAAAGTAACTTGCATTTTAATAATAATAACAACAACATATGTTTTTTTTTTTATGTCTAACAAGTTGCTCCAGGGGATGCCACTGTAATTAGTACATAAGAATATGAATATAAATTATTAACATATATAACATTGTAAACAATGGTCAATATATGTCATAGGTATATTATTTATTATATATTTATTTTGTCAATGAAAATAACCTTTAATACCTTTTATAAAACCTTTAATTGAAAATAGGTTACATCATAATAATAATAATAATAATAATAATAATAATAATAATAATAATAATAAAATAATATTTTTGTGAGTATAACAAGTTGCTCCAGGGGATTGTCACTGTAATTAGGAGATAACAATATGACTATAAATATGATAATTAACATATATTACATGGTAAACAATTAACAAATAACATTTTTAAAGTAATGCATTTAAGATTACAGAAATATATACAGATTAATATACATCATATGTATATTATTTATTGAAATATTTTTACATTGAAAATAGGTTACATAATAATAATAATAATAATAATAAAATAATATTTATATTATGTAATTAGTAGATAAAAATATGAATATAAATAATTAACATATATAACATGGTAAACAATGGTTAATATATGTCACATGTATATTATTTATTGAAATATGTATTTTGTCAATGAAAAATAACCTACATTTTAATAATAATAATAATAACAACAACAACAACAACAACAACATTTTTTATGTCTTAACAAGTTGCTCCAGGGGATTGTCACTGTAATTAGTAGATTAAAAATATGAATATAAATATGATAATTAACATGGTAAACAAATGAATGAACACATAACATTTTTAAAGTAATAAATTAATTATTACATTAATATATGCTGATTAATATACATAATATTTATGTTATTTATTGAAATATTTATTTTCTCAATAATAATCATAATAATAATTTTTGTGAGTTTAATAAGTTGAGCAGAGGATTGTCACTGTAATTAGTAGATTAATATATGAATAGAATATGAGTTAACATATGGAAAATAAATGAATAAACACATAACATTCTTAAAGTAATACATTTATGAACATTTAATTATACTCTGATTTATGAGGATATACAGTGTCACGTGTCTCCGTACGGTTCTCTCACTGATGCGTGATACGCCGTCACCAAAGTGTGAGAAAGCAGGAAGCAGCGAGTGCTAGGTTTGCACCCGTCACCCTGTCTATTACAGTGGAAAGAAGTTTGAGGTTCGCTCTGATCTCAGATGGTGTGTTTCTGGCTTCATGCCGTTTGACTGTGGCGCTGCTGCTCACTGATCTTTACAGCGCAGGCTGGATCGCGGAGGGATGGGGGCAGCAGGCTTTAATTGAATTGTAAATGGGAGCAGGGTGTAGGATTGGCCCGGCTGGGGCAGGCGGCAGATGGGATGCAGGACCCGGCCCTGCAGGATGGGGTGGGTGTTTGAGTGGGCTGAGAAGAGAGGGATTGGGCAGAGGGGGAAGGGTGGGATGGCAAGGGGCCCGTTGCATGGAGATGACCAGATCCAGAGACCCCTGTTGAGCCGGTGCACACTGCAGATGAGAGAAGTCCTGGAGAAGGGCCAGCATTGCTCTCTCTCTCTCTCTTTCTGTGCTCCTGCGAGGGCTTAACGTTCTATCAGCTTGGCCTCTGTGCTACTCCACGTGCAAGGCTACATCTGTTTCTCAAATTAAAATGATCAAGATGTTGCTTAAAAAGCTCTGTTTCTTAACAAAATATATGCAAGGATTCATTATTTTTTAGTGTGGTTTGAGTGGTAGATGTTTCAGTGTGATGTGGACCAGCTGCACAGTCACAGTTTGTCAAAGTAAGTTTATAAGGAATATATTTTCTTTTAGTGATTTTTAGTCCAACTTTATGTGCTATTGACAAATCCTCAGCTTAAGAAAGAGATAAAACAGGTTTAACAGTGAACATTATTGTGGCAATTCTGAAACTTGCGCCAACACATGCAAGTTTTAGTTTACTTTACTTGCTTTGTTGTGTGATTATGTCTTGTTTGTTTGCCTGTGTTGCTGTGAGAGTTGCAATAAATAATTTAGTGGAAAGTGTAAAAATGTCTCATATTATCCAAATTAAGAGGTTCTCAACTGGTGGGTTGTGACCAAAAATGTGCAGCAAGTGTGTTCTGGCTAGGTCATGGACTGCAGGGGGAAAATGCAACAACAAAACAAAACATTTAATTTTAAAATAAAAAAAAAAATTAAAATAAAATAAAATAAAATAATAAAATAAAATAAAATAAAGATGTGATATGATATGATATTTTATTATATTTAACATGTCATGGACTGCAGGGAAAAATGCTAATGCAAATAAAATAAAAATAAATTAATTACATTTTTTAAATTAAATTAAATTAAATTAAATTAAATTAAACATTTAACATTTAATATAACATGGAAATTGAATGAATGTAAAAAGGAATACATATAATTTGGTAAATAAATACTGTTATAAAAATAAAATAATAAAATAAAATAAAATAAAATTAAATTAAATAAAATAAAATACTTAATTATATTTAACATATACAACATGACCATGGACTGCGGGGAAAAATGCTAATCCAAAAATAAAATAAAATAAAGATATGATATTTCATTATATTTAACATATAAAAGAGTCATGGACTACAGGGGAAAATTGTAATGCAAATAAAATAAACTAAAATAAACTGAAATAAAAATAATGATGTTTCATATATAATGTGGAAAATTTAATGAATGTGTAAAGGAATACATATCATTTGGTAAAATAAATACTTTTATAAAAATAAAATAAAATAAAATATTTTATTGTATTTAACATATATAACAGAGTCATGGACTGCAGGAGAAAATGCTAATGCAAATAAAATGAAGTAAAATAATAATAATAATAATAATAATAATAATAATAATAATAATAATAATAATAATAATAATAATAATAATAATATAAAGAAATACTGTATCATTATTTTAGTTTATATGTAAAATATAACATGGAAAATTAAATGAATGTATAAAGGAATACATATTATGTGGTAAAATAAATACTTTTATGAAATCAAATAAAATCAAATAAAAACAAAACAAATAAAATAAAATAAAATGTACATAAAGTTATTTGACCTGTATATGTAAATTAGGCACGCAAGCAAGTAAATACATACATACATACATATTATTGTTAACACAGTTATGGTGTTTTATGCATTTTAAAAATGTCCTATACTTCCTATACGTCCTATACTTGTTTTACTATATTAAATATTTTGTGTATCCTTTGGACTGTGCATTTTAGCATAATATTGATTATTTTTTTAAAAAAACATTTACTTTATATTTAGCAAAATCAATTGTTTCAATTCACCCTATAAAAAAAAACTCACAACAACAAATTTAAATCACAAGCAAATATCTGCTACAAACCACTTATTCTACAACTACTGAAACAAAATCACTGAAAGAAGTGTGAAATAAGTGTGTTCTTCAAAAAGAAGAGCATTACAGAAGAAAAAGAGAAGCTCAGTGAACCCGAACAGAGAGAAAGAGGGGAAAAAAACAGGGAGAGTGAGAGAGTGACAGAGAAAGAGAGAGAAGGTTGGATTTAGTTCTCCTAAGGGAAATTAGAGCTCTGTCAGCAGGGAAAATGATCCCAGTCTGCCCTCATCAGGTGAAGACGATCCTGAAACCCACACTCTGCTCTCTCTGTCTCTCTGTTTTTTTCCTTCCTCCCTCTCTTTCTCTCCTTAGATTTAGTCTGAATTCTGAATATTTTATTCCAGATTGCATAAAAAATACAATTTTGAGGAACATCTTAGTGCAATTAAATTTTTATCTCAGCTTTTGAATTAAAGTTTAAATATTTCTGTGTTCTAGAAACTAATAAATTACGTGCAGTAATAGTTGCCTGCAATATTGTTCACTTTTATTATATATGGGTTGCTGACAAGAAATACTTCAAGGAACTTGACATGCCCTACGGTGTGACATTTAAACAGAATTTTGCATATTTTTGTAGTTAATATGCAACTTTTAAGACTTTAATAAACTTGATGTGACTACATGTAATATTTGTACTATGGCCAATGACAGAAAGAGGCTATTTATGCCCTGTATGACCCTTTAAATTTAGGTTTGTAGATTGAACCTAATCCATTATTGATTCAGATTTTTGAGTTAAATATGTTTATTTAGATGTTACCACATGAACCCTATTTTTGGTTCATATTTAAACCTACATTAAATAAAAACATATAGAAAGTGTAACCTTAAAAAAGAACAAAAACAACAATTTATGTTGATTTAGTGATGCTAAACAATATTTTGTTAGTGTAGAAAAGCACTATTTAGCAAAAAAAACGTTTGTTTTTTTTTCTTTGTAAGATGTGTGTGTATTTTACAAGCACTACTTCTTACATTTCAGTGACTAAAAACACAGCATGCTGCCCATTAGGTGTTTTTTAGAGGAGAAGTCCACTTCCAGAACAACAATTTACAAATAATGTACTCACCCCCTTGTCATCCAAGATGTTCATGTCTTTCTTTATTCAGTCATAAAGAAATTGTTTTTTGAGGAAAACATTTCAGGATTTTTCTCTATATAATGGACTGATACGGTGCCCCGATTTTGAACTTCCAAAATGCAGTTTAAATGCAGCTTCAAACGATCCCAAATGTGGTTGTAAACGATCCCAGCCGAGAAAGAAGGGTCTTATCTACCGTAACGATCGGTACGATCGTTTTTAATAAAAATAATAGAATTTATATACTTTTTAATGTCAAACGCTACTTTTGTCTTAATCTGCCTGAACTCAGTTTTTTTCCGGTTCATGACAGTTAGGGTATGTCAAAAAACTCCCATCCCATGTTCTCCCTCAACTTCGAAATTGTCCTATATCGCTGTTTTACCTTTTTTGTTAAGGGTGTTTAATCTTCTTTGCATGTTCACTTTGCAAAGACTGGGTCAGTACATCTGCAGTGATGTAGGATGATTTTGAAATGATTTTTGAAGTTGAGGGAGAAAATATGATTGGAGTTTTTCGACATACCCTAACTGTCTTGATCAGGAAGTTCAGGGAGAGAAATGCAAGACGAGCGTTTGAGATTATAAAGTATTTCAATTGTATTTTTTAAATGAAAATAACAGATCGTTTCGCTAGATAAGACCCTTCTTCCTCGGCTGGAATCGTTTACAACCGTATTTGGGATCGTTTGAAGCTGCATTTAAACTGCATTTTGAAAGTCAAAATCGGGGCACCGTATCAGTCCATTATATGGAGAAAACAGAAAACATAATTTCTTTACGACTGAAGAAAGAAAGACATGAACATCTTGGATGACAAGGGGGTGAGTACATTACATGTGAATCTTTGTTTTGTCACTGGACTTCTCCTTTAAATTCGCTCATGTCTTCTCACACACTCGCACCATATCCTGAGGCTTGTGTCTGCTTTATCTCTACCTCAGACACATAGACTGTTGCTCACAGCACACACATTCATTCACAGTCACACTGAAAGTCTCCTGCGTTTGCCTCAGACGCCCACATTCATATTCCCATTATTAATGGGAGAGGCTGCTGTTGCCAGATAATTAGCCTGGCTTATCTGTGTGTTTGAGAACTGATATTTGTGCACCTGTATTGAAGGATAATGCCGGGGTGCGAGAGCCCGTCTGGCAACTACAGATGCGGGCCAGAAGAGGGATTTACACGTCACGCCGGAGAACAGCAGATCTCACCGGTGTGCCTGTAACCTTTTCCACTAATGAAAGAAAATACTAATAAAGCACAATAAAGCCCAAAAGAGGTTGTTATAGCTTCATGTGTGCTGTAATATGTTGGAGAGGCTGTGCTGGGATCAGATGACCAGGCCTTTGATCCGGTAGGAGGAATATGTTTTTGGACCTTTATGACTTGTCTTCTGCTTTATGAGGGACTCACATGGTGAGACTGGAGGAAAATATACAAGAAGTATTGTTCAGGGTCTCACCTTGGGATCATGACCCCATCTGAGGTTGCCAGGGATGCGGATCGTGTTATGGAAGATTTCTATTGACTTGATCAAATGTTATAGGGTAAGTTCACCCAAAATTAAAATTCTGTCATTGATTACTCACCCTCATGTTGTTCCAAACCTGTAAGATATTTTTTAATGAAATCTGAGATCTTTCTGACCCTGCCTACACTGTAAAAAATAAAAAACTCTGCTGCCTTAAAATTTTAAGTTCAGTCAACTAAAATAAGTTTAGTCAACTTGAAATGTTAAGTTGTACTAAGTAACAACTTAGATATTTGTGTTTGCTAAACTTAACAGATGGGTAAGTAACCCAGCTGCCTTAAAATTTTAAGTTGATTCAACTCAAATATCTAAGTTGTAACTTATTGTAATTTAACATTTCAAGTTGAATAAACAAACTTTTTTTGAGTTGACTGAACTTAAAATTTTAAGGCAGCCAGGTTACAAATTATTTTAAGTTGACTCAACAAATTGTTTTTTAGTTTAGACAGCAGTGCAACTGACACGTTCAAGGCCCAGAAAGGTAGTAAGAACATAAGACCGTAATGTTATGAAGCTTTGAGAATACAGCAGAGAAAACAAAAATAATGGCTTTATTCAACAAAGTCAGTATTTAATAATAATTAAGTGATTATATTTGTGTTCTTTGTGCACAAATCATATCTTAATTTGTGTTCTGAAGATCTTATGAAGGTCTTACAGGTTTGGAACAACATGAGGCTTGACTTTTAACACTTTTAATAAATTCATGTAAACTGATTTTTTATTATTAAGTTCATGAACATTTTGCGCTATTACAAAGCCCCACACATGACATATACACAGAAAAAAGT
The DNA here is from genome assembly GCF_022985175.1 of Labeo rohita. Taxonomy (NCBI): domain Eukaryota; kingdom Metazoa; phylum Chordata; class Actinopteri; order Cypriniformes; family Cyprinidae; genus Labeo; species Labeo rohita. The sequence continues at coordinate 23,446,163 of NC_066885.1, read as the reverse complement.
GTGCACACAACATAATAATTTGTTCCCTAACTTTACTAAATCGTGTGCACAACTTACTAACTCGTTCCCTAATTTTAAGTAAATTGTGCGTACAATATAATAAATCATTCTCTCAAATTGATTTAACTAAAACTTGTCCATAATTTAGTAATGTTGTGCACACGATTTAGTAAAATGAGGGAACAAATGATGTTTTGTGCACAATTTCGGAAAACCTGAAAACTAATTACTTTGTGTGCACAATTTAGTACAACAAGGGAACCACTTATTTAATGCACACGATTTAGTAATCTGAGGAAACTAATTATGTCATCTGCACGATTTAGTAAAACGAGGAAATGAATTATTGTTTTGTGCACACGATTTAGTCAAATAAGAAAACAAATTATTATTTTGTGTGCACAATTTAGTAAAACGAGGAAACAAATTATTGTGTGTACACAATTTATGAAAACGAAGGTACAAATTATGTTGTGCACATGATTTAATAAAACGAGGAAACTAATTATGTCGTGTGCACAATTTAGTAAAACAAGGGAACAATTTATTTTGTGCACACAATTTAGTAAAACGAGGGAACACATTATTTTTTTGTGCACAGTTTAGTAAAACGAGGGTACAAATTATGTTGTGCGCACAATTTAGTAAAACGAAGAAACTGATTATGTTGTGTGCATGATTTAGTAAAATGAGGGTACAAATTATTATTTTGTGTGCATGATTTAGTAAAACGAGGAAACTAATTATGTTGTGCCCACAATTTAGTAAAACAAGAGAACAATTTATTTTGTGCACACAATTTAGTAAAACAAGGAAACAAATTTAGTAATATGAAATTAATTATTTTGTATGCACAATTTAGTAAAACGAGGGAACAAATTATTATTGTGTGCGCACAATTTAGTAAAACAAGGGAAAAAATTATTATTGTGTGCGATTATTATTATTATTGTATTATTGTGTGCGCACAATTTAGTAAAACAAAGGTACAAATTACTCTTTTGTGCGCACAATTTAGTAAAACAAGCAAACAAATTATGTTGTGAGCACAATTTGCTAAAATGAGGAAATGAATTATTATTTTGTGTGCACAATTTAGTAAAACGAGGGAACAAATTATTATTTTGCGCGCACAAGTTAGTAAAACGAAAAAAATATGTATTGCGCACGTTTTAGTAAAACAAGGAAACAAATTATTTTGTGCACACAATTTAGTAAAACATGGGAATGAATTATTTTGTGCACACTATTTAGTCAAATAAGGAAACAAATTATGTTGTGTGCACGATTTAGAAAAACAAGGCAACAACATTTTTTCTTGCATATCCAGGGCTTCGTACACTGTAACTACTCATATTACTAAATAATACTAAATGCACAAACACCACAGAAATATCAGAAATGTCATGTTTGAATTGAATTGAATATTAACTAAAAGTATGAATTTTCATATAATTTACAGTGAAAACTGTCAAATGACATTTCCGTACAACATTTTTAAAAATCTTTGTTTCTTCCCCTATTTTTTTTATATTTTTTTTAATTGTTCATAACTTTTGAACAGTAGTGTGTGCATGTGCGTGCATGTGTAATGAAAGATGTTGAATGATTCTTCAAATATATATATATATTGATGTGTAACACAAAAACAATTGCAGGTTTGGAATGACATGAGGGGGAGTAAAAATTAAGAACTTTCTTTTTCTTTCTTTCTTGCTTTCTGTCTTATATTGAGAGCAATCCCTTTAAGACTCTGTAAGGCCTAATGTAAAAAAAAAAAAAAAAAAACATGTTTAAGAATAGATTTTCTGTCATCATCTTGTATGCTTTTTCTTTCTTTTTTCACATTATTTAAAAAAGAAAAATCCCTCACCAGCACAGTTATAGTGGTGTATTTAACATTTCAAAGTCTGCGCTCATAAGGGCATATGCTAATGGAGAATATGAAACAGAAAGCTGGTCATTGGAGAGATCTTCTACCTTTTGAACAAGAGCTATAAGATATGTGGATGGCAGTATGATCAACACAGCCACAGGAGTCATGCTCGCTGCAAATATTTTCTTCTCAGTGTGCCAAGCTGTTGTGATAGACACTCCATAGCTGACCTACTGATCTAGAATGGTTCTTTCAGCTGTTATCACCATGAAATAATGACCTGATTCTGCAGCATGAAGGTAAATAAACAAAGGTGCCAAATAATATTGCGTAGGATCATAAGCAAAGGGAGGTGGATTTCCTGTAAGACTAGATGTTTGTTTGAATGCGCTCAGCATTGATTAAAGGAAGCTGACGGATAAGAGCTGTAGCTCTGAGAAAACAGCTGGGAACAGAGTGAATGTGTTTGTTAAACGTGTTGGAGAGGGACTCACTTACCTCTCCTTGTCGGATTTTGTTCATTTTTATCTGCATGGATCGAATTCACAGTCATACAACCACCTTCCCAATTCTGTGATGCTGTTTGCGTGAATGTGTTTGGACACTAGAGCTTTTAACTGACAAGGCCAATCCATATTTCTGATATGAAGTTGCTGTATATCAGAGCAGGAGGGCTTCTGTTGTATATGATGAGGGCGGTCCAATAAACTCGTCTGTACAGTGTTGTGTATATGGAGACTGGAAACCTCCCTTGTAATTGTACTGGACCCTATGAATTAAAGTGATGGCAATGGAAAATTACACTGTAAAAGCATAATAAAATGAATCCCTTTTACTTACATTTTTACAAAACTCCCAAAACATACCTATACATACAGTTAACTGCAGTTTCAAACTGAAATGTCCATTGGAAATGGCAACAAGTTTTTTTCAGCTCTGTATTGCTTTTCTGACATAGTAAACTTGCTCAGTAGCTCACCTGGTATATCACTGCAATTGAGATGTATGTAAAGTAGGTAAAATGGTATGATTGTTTTAGCCGATGTGTTTTACTTCACATTTTCTTTTGTTAAGACTATTAGTTGGGTTTAGGCCAAGGTTTACTGTAGGTGGTATACTATTTTGTCTAGTGTATTTATGATTGTTTAGAGCATGAATTGTGAAAATTTAACAACTATACTGACATAGACTTCTTCATGGCTAGTGTTTGCCTATTTCATTTTATTCTGTAACCTACTTGTTCTTCAGATCTGTGAACTAGTGTTAAATGCTACTGTTTTTGACAGCGTTGATAATGTTTCTGACCCATAATATCATGGTGTTTTTTCAGTTTTTTTTTTTTTTAACCCAATGTGGTATTCTGTCAGCAATAACCTACCTGTGGGCTTTTTGATTACTGTCATTTTAAGTGCCAGCGATGCAGTGTTGCCAGGTATTGCTATTAAAACTAACAAAAGGCAAAAAATAAATAAATAATTAACTGAAATTACTTAACATATTTTGCAAATAAGATAAAATAAAGATATTGTTGACCCTAAACTGCAACTTCCTACTTTATTACATTTCTGAAGTGTCATATTAAGTGGAAAAGGCAAGTCCAAAAACCCTTATAATAGCTGGATCTGGCAACACGGAGGCTGCACCCGTGCCCTCACAAGTTACGGTGCTTTTCCACTACAGCGTCAAATCTGAATTGTTTTCTATTGGCAGTGAGCCCTCTCAGCCGCTCTCAACGCTTTCTCTGCGCCGCTTTCAATCCCATAATGCACCCCGTGAGGGTTTACGCTCAACTTCCACCAGTTTCGCAAACACTCAGAAATATGTTTATTCACCATCTATTTTAGCCAATCACATGGCAGCACCTCAGTGGATTTAGGCATGTAGACATGGTCTAGATGTCAAAACCAAGCATCAGAAAGGAGAGGAAAAGTGGTGCAGGTGAATTTGAATGTGGCATGGTTGCTGGTGCTAGATAGATGGGTTGGTCTTTGTATTTCAAAAAATGCTGATCTACTGGGATTCTCAGGCACAACCATTTCTAGGGTTTACAGGGAATGAGAAAATATCTAGTGAGCAATTCCTTGAGGTCAGAGGAGAATGGCCAGACTGATTCAAGCTGACATTAAGGCAACATTAACCTAAATAACCACTTGTTACTACCAAAGTATGCAGGAGAACATCAATTAACGCACAGCATGTCAACCTTGAAGCAGATAGATAGGCTACAGCAATAGACCACATCGGTCACTTCTGTCAACTAAACTCTAAACAATGCTGGGTTAAAAACAACCCAATCACTGGGTTTGTCCATATTTTAGGGTTTTATTTAACCCAGCAATTTTTAGAGTGTAAGAACAAGAAACTGAGGCTATAATTCAAACAGGCTCACCAAAATTGGACAGTAGAAGATTGGAAAAAGGTTTTCGGGTCTGATGAGTCTTATTTTGGCATAAACAACATGAAAGCATTGATTCTTCCTGCTTCGTATCAACAGTTCAGGCTGATGGTGCACTCTAAAAAAATGCTGGGTTAAAAACAACCCAACTTGGGTCATTTGGCAACCCAGCATTGGGTAAATATTGGACAGAACACATGCTAGGTTATTTTGGGCCAGATAATTGGTTAAAATGTTTTTACCCAACATGCTGGGTTGTTTATTTAAGTCAACTATTGTTTAAAAATTATTATATTGCTTGCTTAAAATGGGCAGGAAATTAAAAATCACACTCAGAATTATAGAGACAACAGCAAAAATATAAGACAAATTGAAATTATTTGGGTGAATACAGCATAGTTTACAATATTACATACATTTAAACTTATTTAACAAGCATTTTAGAAATAAAAAAATGGAACATTTAAAAGTAGCATTTTAATTTGTGACCCTGGATCACAAAACCAGTCATAAGGGTCATTTTTTTCAAAATTATATGAAAGCTTTCCATTGATGTATGGTTTGTTAGGATAGGACAATGTTTGGCCGAGATTCAACTATTTAAAAATCAGGAATCTGAGGGTGCAAAAAATCAAAATATTGAAAAAATTGCCTTTAAAGTTCTTCAAATAGTTTTCTTAACAATGCATATGACTAATCAAAAAAAAATTATGTAAGTTTTCATACATTTACAGTAGGAATTTTACAAAATATCTTCATGGAACATGATCTTTACTTAATTTCCTAATGATTTTTGCCATAAAAGAAAAATCAATAATTTTGACCCATACAATGTATTTTTGGCTATTGCTACAAATAAACCCCAGCGACTTAAGACTGGTTTTGTGGTCCAGGGTCACATTTAAGTGTATTCAATCGTTCTCTGTAATCACTTTTCACCTAAACAGTGCTACATCTCATTTCATTTCTCTATTTCTGTTCGCTGGAGGAACTCTGAACCTCAGACCGCCACCTCACATTTAACTCGTAGCTGCCCATAAACAAACAGTATATACATTAGAGAACATATTTTAACATCAAATTAAATTATATTCAGTATTATAACAAATAAAATCAATTAATGTAATGCAAGGCAAAAGGCGTTTCCATCATGCGAAAAGACCACTGCTAACGCAGCTGACTGGCATCTCATCCTTGTATGTCGCGCTGAGTGAAATAATATAATTTACAGCACAATTAAGACTTTCTAAATTGAAACAAAATATATACAAACCTTCATTTCGCTGAAGAAGTGCACCAAATCGCTGGCACTGTGAACCACTCTCTGCTGTCTCCTGTCGCTTCTGACTTTAACTCAGCAGTTGGGTTGTTTCATCGAAGACAGGCTCAACCCAGCTGTTGGATAGAAGAAATTACCCAATATTTAATAACCTATTAAAAATGACCCAGCAGCTTAGTTATAGAAGAACTACCCAGCATCTGGGAATAAAAAAAAATAATAATAATAACCCAGCATTTCTCAGAATGCAGGAAAACTGCCCAGTACCTGGGTAAGACTATTAAAAACAACCCAATAAAATGACCCAGCAGGCTGAACCCAGCATTTTTTAGAGTGTGGTGGCATAATGATGTGGAGAGTATTTTCTTGACATACTTCGGGCTCCAATTGAGCAGCGTTTAAAGGGATATCTCACCCAAAAATAAAATTTACCTCATGTATGGCTTTCTTCTTTCAGACAAATACAATTGAAGTTATGTTAAAAAATGTCCTGGCTCTTCCAAGCTTTATAATGGCAGTGGATGGTGGTCGAGATTTTGAAGCCCATAAAGTACATCCATCTATCATAAAAAGTTCTCCACACAGCTACAGGTGGTTAATCAAGGCCTTCTGAAGCAAATCTATGCATTTGTGTAAGAAAAATAGCAATATTTAAAACTTCATAAACCATAATCTCTAGCTTTCGCTAATTCAAATTATCACAAAGCTCAAATCGTCTCAAACTGGTTTCTTAAACATGACGCAGAGTTCACTATACTCTCTGTATCAGTTTTTATCTTATGTAAAGATTAATCAAAATTTCTAATTTTGTGCTCCACTGAAAAAATAAAAAACAGCACAGAAGTCTGAAACAACATAAGAATTAGTGGATAATGAAGTCATTTTCATTCTTGGGTGAACTATTCCTTTAAAGAGCCCACAATGCATCACTGGAACTGTGAGACTAGGCTCTGTTCTGAACAGAATGTCTTTTGTTTGTAGCAGCGTGTTCAAAGAAAGGCAATTCCAGGTAACGTTAAATGAAATAAGAAATTCAGGAATCACGTCGTTTTGTCCCTGAACATGAGCTTGACATTCAGATGAGGACACCTCTCGCGTTCTGTCTGATGAAGTGGATGTAATGTGTGTCTGGCTGCTTTAGTGTGTGTGAGGCTGAAGGAAATGGATGAGGGTGAATGACACAGTTTTCTGATAAAGTGAGGACATTGAGTTTGAAAGAGGCCTCTGACTCATGTCTCTCTCATTTCCTCTGCTTTTTTTTGTCTTTCTGGGCTAAACAGTTCCTCAGTCAGTTTTTATGGCTACTTTGTCCTCACCCAGACCGTGCCCTCCTGCGTTTGATGGCTCTGTTCCTCTATTATGGCCTGTGTTGATGACTGTGTCCATTGACATTGCTCTGTGCTGTAAAGTGAGGACACATTGATGCCCACATTGATCATTTCACAGACATGGGGCTGTAGTCGCTGCTTATAACTAACAACTCAAAACAACACAAGTTCTATAATCATCATTCATTTTCATATTGAGTATCATCTTTTAAATTAACATTTATCAAATAAATATCTTAAAAAGATAAATGACAATAAATGGCATAATAATGATATGGCATCATTTTTGGGAACTCATTTAGTGTTGTATTTGCAAATGCTGTAGGATTCTTGTACTGATTCCTCTTTGGCTCTGTTATATAGCCAAACCTCGACATGTTCTCTCAGCTACCTCTCCTGGTAATTGCCTCTTATGTGGTATATCCTCTTTCTTTTGGTTGGAAATACAGCATCTGCTATAGACATACTGTCTTCTAAGTACAAGTAAATGTTGTACTTTAGCTCTCTGTGATGGCCTAGCATGGTCACTCAAGGACTCTTGAGATGAAGACCAATGGTTTAACAGTAGGAGTGGAGGGGTGTCGTATGGATGTCCACAATTCACTTTCTACAGATCTAGTGTCACAACTAGGATGTAAGTTGTGAGTATTTTTATTTTTTATTTTTTTGAAAGATGTGCTCTGTTTCTTTCTGCCAGATAGCAAGAAGTAATACAAAGCTGTGTGGATGTGTGTTGTGAAGATTCAGTGTCTACCAACCAAAAATGAACTTTAATGTAATGTGCAATCACATACAATAATATGGCTTTTGATTTAATACGCAGTAAATATAGGTAATTTCGAATACTTGTGGATGAGTTTTTATCAATGCAGTTGCTTTTATTTTAAATAAATGTCAGTGATTTTTTAAAAGGAATTGATTTTTTTTTTATTCAGCAAGCATGCAGCTGTTCAAAAGTGACAGGAAAGAAAAGAAGAAGAAGAAAAAAACAATTTCAAAAAAGTTCTGTTCAATTGAACTTGAGTCTATAAGAATTCCAGGGGAAAAAAAAATTAAAATGAAATGAATGAATGAGTGAATAAAGCAGAACAACAGTTTTTAACTTTTTTTTTTCATGTTTGTATTTTTGCTTTATTTTGGATCAAATAAATTAAGCATTGGTAAGAATAAGAGATTTATTTTTCTTCAGAAACGTTTTATAGGATAAAAGAAAATCATACACACCCCAAAGTTAAGAATGGTGGGGTTTATAATAATTATTCAAGAAATCAATGTGAGATTAGTCATACAATTAATACTATTAATACTATTAATACAAAAAGTTAAGTTATGGCCTCAAGTTATGGCTATCTTAAGTTGGCTATAATTTTGGAATGGAATTTTGAGAAAAACGTGTTTAAAGTGAGACAGGTTTTACTTTCACTTCATGGGTTTAACAAGAGCTGTCTGTGAAGTCAGGAGCGCTATACTGCATCATTACACAAACAGACTAATGTCTGTTTTCCGTTGTTTATCATGGCCATAGTCTTTGAACTTTTGATCACCCTTTGTATGTTTAGATAGCATGAACAGTGTAGCCTGCCTTGTATTGTTTAAGTGAGCAGCTACAGTACTTCAGACTGTGTTGTTGCGCTCCACCATCTCACAATATTAAAGGGGTCATCGGATGCCCATTTTCCACCAGTTGATATGATTCTTTAGGGTCTTAATGAAAAGTCTATAATATACTTTGGTTAAAAATTCTCAATGGTAGTGTAAAACAACACTCTTTTTACCTTGCCACAGTCAGCTCTGCAAAAATCATCTCATTCTGGTCAAGGCTGCTTTAAATGCAAATGACCTCTGCTCAATCCGCCCCTCTCTTCTCTCTGTGGAGAGACGAGCCTGTTTACTTTAGCCGCGTTTAGCCGCTAAACTTGCTAATTAGCACATTATTAGGAAAGGTGATCGCAAAGATTAATAAAAAACCCTTATACTCACTTCTGCTATAAGTGAAGCTGGATCACAGATGATTCGCACGAACATAGACGGATATATGTAGATCAGGAGGCGCATTCCCTTCACAAACAAACTACTGCATCTTCAGCAGCTCAGATGTCAGGAGTAAATGACGACCACTACGTTCATTATTACATCCAGCAACACAACACCTCAATCGCTCAATCGGAGATATTCTTGTCTAACTTACATCCCTGCTCCGGCATCGAAACAAAGAGGGCGGACTGTTACAACTGATCTGAGGTACAAGGTACACTCATGTCAATCAACTATCGTGGGAGCGCCCTCTGTGGGTGTGACGCAACAACGACAGGCGTCTGAGAATGGCTCGATTTGAAAAAGGGGTTATTATTTTTACAGATTAATTAAAAACCACTGCATGGATTTTTATCATTATAGGGTAGATGTGTACATACACTGCCAACACACATTAATGTTCAAACAACATGTAAAAGTGAACTTAGCATCCAATGACCCCTTTAAAAAAATAAAAATAAAAAAAAACTTTGCATGCTGTAGTTTAAGACTGGTGGGGGAATGTGCAATTGATACACCTTTATTAAATATGTTACATGGTTTATTTTGATAGGTTAACTGTTTTTGTGGTTTTAAGAGAAAGCACCTCCACAGCACATTCTTAACATAAGAGAAAGACAGTCATTTCTGCTTGCTCCAATAAATCACTATTTTTCTGCACTAAACAAGTGAATTTTGCCAATATACTTTTTTAGAGAGATGATAGACAAGATGTTATAGAATAATAATTGAATGAATTTGAAGTTTTTGAAAAATTCGAAAAATAGGTTGAATGTCAATTTTTTGTAAAGGATCAAAAGAAGAACATATATATATATATATATATATGTGTGTGTGTGTGTGTGTGTGTGTGTGTGTGTGTGTGTGTGTGTTCTTGTTTCGATCCTTTTCATTCATCAAAGAATGAAAAAAAATATAAGATTAGTCAGGAGCTCTCAATGCAAAAAGAAAATTGTATTTTTTCACACCCTTATTCAGTCCAAGTCACTTAAAGGCACAAATCTCCACAATGCACTGAAATTGGGTTTGTTCAAATCACTAACTCTACAAATGAACAATAGCAATAACGATGCCTGCCTTTTATCAAGAAAAGCTTTTAAATATATATTTTTCCCTATTACCCTCCTCATACAGCATCTGCTTGCAACAAGCGAAGTCCTGTAAAAGTTCTCAGGTACTCTTGTGCTTTGCTCAAGGCCGATCGATCCAGTTGTCAGCTGTGTCAGCCGGCGAAGGCTCTTCTGAAGTGTTTTCATTTTAAGCCCGGTGCTGCTGCTGAAACACTTTTCTGTCTCATATTGATTTTATGTGTCAAAACCCAAACCCCTGCTGTTCGGAATGTTCCAGGACATCGGGTTGGTCTGGGTCTACGGTTCGCTTCTGACTTTGAGGCAGCCGGTGAATTTGAGTTGGCTCACTGATTTTCAAGGGTGGTGCGTTGTTGATGTTGGCCGGAGTTTCTGGCTGGAGTTGAGCTGACTGGATGAATGAAGCAACCCCTATCTTCTCTAGTTTACACACATATGTTTCATTCACCCCCCACCGGTGCTGTCGGTTGACATGGCATCATGTGTAGTTCGTTACGGATTACAAGGGTGGGTGGTTTAATTTGCCCTGATTTAATCCTGCAAAATCTTAAGATTAATTTTAATCAAATTTACAGATTTATACTGTACTGTGTTTCTTAAAATGGAATATGTCCTCTGGCTTGTATGGAAATCTCTAATGCATGCATAAATAATCCATTACTCTGTATCTAAAGGCCTATAGATTTCCAGCCGACAAAGCTTTAGCTCAGAAGAGTTACTTAAATACACAAACAAACCCGCTTGAGACGATTCAAAGTCATGGTGTGACTGTAACTTTAATGCTTATCCAGAATGCACAGAATATATGTCAAAAAGTGATACATTATTTATATATTCACTATTATGTATTCATTATTTTCCATTTCTACATATTCATCACTTTGCATCACAGTGCGATTTGACAAGCTGGCTTTATGTCAAGAGCTCTGACTAATTAATTTAAGTGCATTTACATTGTTTTCCAAGAATAAATTCAGCCCAAAGCTTGAAAATGACATTTTTCCACATTCGCATGAATCTAGTTCAGCTTTGGTTGTAAATAGAAACCTTCTTTTTCCAATCAGACCGGCTTGCGTGGAGGGGCTGGGGTTATTTTCATTATATTTAGCCGGAGGGGCTCGAATGAAGGCTCCTCTCTTTTGTATTCCCTCTTCCTCCCAACGGTAGCCTGTGGAGAGGTCACGCTAGCTCAACAAACAGACGGTCTGTCTGAAAATGGGGCAGTATTCGCATTCGGATCCATCCCACTGTAATACTACGCTCGCTTTTCCAGTGATTGATTGGGCAGGGTGGTTATTTTGGCGTTTAACAGCTGAACAGCTGGACATCTCTAATTGGATATTTATGGTATTATTTGATGTTCCAGACCACAGAAAACCCAAACCAGTCATGCAAAGTTAGAGTGTGTTCTGTTGTCATTTTTATCATAGCTTTATAAACTCTTAGAAATATGGAAACGTAATGGGCGTTCACACCAATAACAATTTGAAACGATCAGAAATGATTCTTGTCCATTAGGGTTTGCTGTTTTCTGCAACAAACATCACAACAACCATTGGTGAGCAGAGAAAAATTTATGCAAAAACATGGCATAATGCACCAACTACCAGTGAGAATGCAGACATTTTTCCAGTTATATTTATTTATTTATTATACTTTTAATCAGCAAGGATGCACTAAATTAATCAAAAGGCACCCCCCACCCATGTTTACATTTCTATAGAATTCTATGTAAATAGAATTCTAGCATTTTTTTCTCAGAATTGCTTAATATAAACTCACAGTTCTGACTTTTTTCTCAGAGTTACGTGATATACACTCGCAATTCAGGTTTTTTTCCTCAGAATTGCATGATATCAATTTACAATTCAGGTTTTTTTCTCAGAATTGCTTCATATAAACTCACAATTCTCACAAGACTTTTTTCTCAGAATTATGAGATATGAACTTGCAGTTCTGATTTTATTCTCACAATTGCGAGTTTATATCTCTAAATTCTGACTTTTTTCACTTAATAACATCATATAAACTCGCAATTCTGATTTTTTTTTTCCGAATTGCATCATATAAACTCACAGTTCTGACTTTTTTTCTCAGAGTTATGTGATATAAACTCGCAATTCAGATTTTTTTTCTCAGAATTGCTTCATATAAACTCACAATTCAGACTTTTTTTCAGAATTATGTGATATAAACTTGCAATTCTGATTTTTTTCCTCAGCGCATTCTGACTTTTTTCTCAAAATTGCATCATATAAACTCACAATTCTGACTTTTTTCTCATAATTGTGATATAAACTCGCAGTTGTGAGTTATAAAGTCAGAATTGTGAGATATAAACTTGTAATTATGACTTTATTCTCACACTTGCGAGTTTATATCTCTAAATTCTGACTTTTTTCACTGAATAGCATCATATAAACTCACAATTCTGACTTTTTTTCTCAGAATTATGTGTTATAAACTCACAATTCTGACTTTTTTCTCAGAATTATGTGATATAAACTCACAATTCAGACTTTTTTCTCAGAATTATGTAATAAAAACTCACAATTCGGTCTTTTCTTCTCAGAATTGTGTGATATAAACTCGCAATTGTAAGTTATAAAGTCAGAATTGTGAGATATAAACTCGTAATTATGACTTTATTCTCACACTTGCGAGTTTATATCTCTAAATTCTGACTTTTTTCACTGAATAGCATCATATAAACTCACAATTCTGACTTTTTTTCTCAGAATTATGTTATAAACTCACAATTCTGACTTTTTTCTCAGAATTATGTGATATAAACTCACAATTCAGACTTTTTTCTCAGAATTATGTAATAAAAACTCACAATTCGGTCTTTTCTTCTCAGAATTGTGTGATATAAACTCGCAATTGTAAGTTATAAAGTCAGAATTGTGAGATATAAACTCGTAATTATGACTTTATTCTCACACTTGCGAGTTTATATCTCTAAATTCTGACTTTTTTCACTGAATAGCATCATATAAACTCACAATTCTGACTTTTTTTCTCAGAATTATGTGTTATAAACTCACAATTCTGACTTTTTTCTCAGAATTATGTGATATAAACTCACAATTCAGACTTTTTTCTTAGAATTATGTAATAAAAACTCACAATTCGGTCTTTTCTTCTCAGAATTGTGAGATATAAACTCTTAATTATGACTTTTTTTCTCACACTTGTGAGTTTATGTCTCTAAATTCTGACTTTTTTTTCGGAATTGCATCATATAAACCAACAATTCTGACTTTTTTTCTCAGAATTATGTGATATAAACTCACAATTCTGACTTTTTTTCACAGAGTTATGATTAAAAACTCACAATTCTGTCTTTTTTCTCAGAATTGTGTGATATAAACTCGCAATTGTAAGTTATAAAGTCAGAATTAAATTCTGACTTTTTTTCTCTGAATTTCATCATATAAACCAGCAATTCTGACATTTTTCCTTTGAAATTAGGTGATATAAACTTACAATTCTGACTTTTTTTTTTTGCAGAATCGTGAGTTTAAATCTTGCAATTCCGAGTTTTTTGTCTTTCAAATGCGAGTTTATATCCCACAATTCAGAGAAAAAAGTACAGGTATTTATACTATTACACTTATGATGCATGACATCATTACATGTGGGCGGAGTCTGTCTCATGGTTCATGGACAGGCATGCCGCTAGGTAAGCAGTCTTCAAAGTGTGCCTTCATATTTTGCCTCTCCATGCTTTATCTTACTTTCTCCATGTACAAATCATCACATCCCCATCTAATGCTAAAGACCTGCCTCTTATTACCATCCTGTTCCACTGCCCCAACAGAATTTCACCTTTGATTCATCGTGAGACGGTTCAGAGAAACATGTAATTATTTTCTCTCGCCCTCCCCAAGATCAAAGCCAACGTGGGTGATTACAGGGAGTCGGAGTTCTTTGAAGATGTTACATGTGTATCAGTTTAGTTTGTGTGTGGGGGGCACAGAAACAGGTCCGCCTCAACTCCTCTGCGACCAGGGCCCGTCACTCACCCGCACACCCTGACTTCATTTGCTCCTCTTGTTTGCTTTTCACTTTTCTTCTAGAATATACAGTATGTCGCTTTCTTCTATTTTCACATTTTTGTGTGGTCCTATTTTGGTTTATTTGTACGGATGGAATGGATAGGGTAAGACCCTATGGTGATGAGAGACTGAGGTATATACGGTGGTAATAAAGAGCTGTGTTGCGGTCTTTCAAAAAGCAAGACTCCCTGTATGGCTCTGTATACACATCAAAAGATTTTAGAATCCTCAAAAATACAGATGAGTTTAGATAGATTGTGACTAAAAATAAAATAAAGATGTGCAACAATAATTTATAATCTAGTGATCATTGGTGGTGGTCGTATAAGCTTCGTCTGTGTCCATATGTTGTTCTTCAAATATCATAGTGTGTGACACCATTTCTTGCGCAGGAAAACACACAAGATGTTCAATTTGTGGGGAAAAAAGACTCTTATGAACTGGTTCTTTTTAAAGGAGTAGTTCACCCAAAAATGAAAATTTAATTTAATCAGGTCATCCAAGATGTGGATGAGTTTGTTTCTTCATCAGAACAGAGAAGAGAAATTTAGCATCACTTTTCTAGCAATGGAGTAAATGGGTGCCGTCAGAATGAGAGTCCACACAGCTGATAAAAACATCACAATATTGCACTATTAAGCAATCCACACGACTACAGTACATCAGTTAACGTTTTGGAAAAGCTGCATGTTTGTAATCATTGATACATTCACTCCATTTTCACTTCTAGCTAAAATACAAGTCTTGTATTCTTAATATTATTTACCTAATTGAAAGGTCTAGTCTGAATCAGGAGAGAAATATGCACAAATCAAGCATCATTTACAAGTGAAAACAGTTACAGTATAAACAAATATGTATCTGGATTTTGATGTGGAAGGACAACCGGGGGTGGACATTTTGACCTGAGAAAGCATTATTATGGATTATGGATTTGTATTTTGGCCAGAAGTGATGGTTTAAATTTACAATGCCTTCATGATGGATTTGGCTGTTCACTTAACAAGACATTAATAGATGGACTAGAGTCATGTTGTCCATTATTGTTGATTATATCCAACACATCTACCTCTCTGGATGGCCTGAGAGTATTTTATTTTATTTTATTTTATATTTTGTTTTTGTTTGTTGTTGTGTTCGATCAGATGCATCAACTGTTATACTGTTTTGTAAAATAATATATATTCATAATTGAGTGTTGTTGTATAATTAATGTTATTCTAATTTCTAACACAAATTTCTAATTCTAACACACACACACATGCACACACACACACACATGATCCATAATCAACACACATCATCTAAATAAATGTTATTTATTTTACATTTTATTTTATTTTATTTTATATGTGAAAAAGCCTGTTTTGTAAAACGTTGGATCCATAATCAACACAACATTTATTGTTTGTAATTTATCATCTAAATAAATTTTATTTTATTTTATTTTATTTTATTTTATTTTATTTTATTTTATTTTATTTTTGCTTTTGTCTATTTACTGACTGGTTAGTAGTATGACAATGTGTAAATTAATATATATTCATAATTGAGTGTTGTTGTATCATTAATGTTATTCTACATTAATAATGCTATTTTTTAGACATATATATTATCAAATATATATTGTATTGCTTATTTTTACCATATATTCAATTGTAAAGATAAGCTAAATAAAATGGATCCAAACGTTGGATCCATAATCAACACAACATTTATTTTATTTTCATTTTATTTTATTTTATTTTATTTTATTTTATTTTATTTTATTTTATTTTATTTTATTTTATTTTATTTTATTTTATTTTATTTTATTGGAGCCCTGTCAAAGCAAGATGTACTCAAACACAGAAATTGTCAAAAATATAGAAAGCCGTTAGAAAGGTACTTACAGTGGTGCTTACAATATTTATTACACAGTAGATTGTAAAGCCTGGCATTATAATTTCATTTCCTTATCCGCTGATTTTGCCATTTGCTTTCTCCCACCTCTCATTTATATTAAAATCTGTCCTTCAAATCGCTATTCTAGGATATTACGCCCATGATGGGCTTTCATTTGTAACCATAGAAGGCTTATGTCAACTGACAAGCAGACAAGCGTGCTGTCTGCTCAAATAATGAATGAATACATTTTGTGGAAAAGACTATTACAATTCCTCAGACTTTTATATTTCCATATAATGTTACACTATCGTTAACATTCTCATTTAACCTAATGTCGGTTCAGGGGAACGAGTGGCCAAGTTAAGCTGCAGAGTCCTGTCTAACTGTTGTCCTGAGGTATGGATGTGCACCATGCATGCAGAGTGAGAGATGAGGCCGTCTCGTCTGAACGGCTCAGCCACACAGCTGTGGTCAGCCAAGCATCCCGCCGCATAAGGACACGAACCCACACGAGTTCAGGAGGGGAGGGAGAGACGGAGCGCTTGAAGGACAGAGAGAGACAGACAGATTGAATAAAAAAAGATGCTGGTCATTTATAATTGCACATTTTAGGAGACTGGTCAACCACAAAGGACGATGAGGTCGGTCTGAGAAGCTGTCCTGCGTGTGTCTGATCTCGCAGAACAAGACGATGACGCATCAGATTTACATAAATCAACCTCACTCAGCTGGAATTTGCCAAGTAAATAATGATCATATCAGAATGCTGGATAAGATTCTTTGCACAGCAATATCTGCCCTCTGCATGAAAAATCATGAATCATCAAAGTTCATCTGCTGTGTCTGGATTGTTTTAGATGCTTGTCTTTATGAGTCAAGAGTCAGATGTTCTGTTTTTGATTTCTGAAGGAATTAATGTTACAGCACAGTTACATTACAATGTTAATGCATCTTAATACATGTTTTAGCTTTTAAAAAGGATAGTTGACCCAAAAAATTTAATTCTGTCATCATTTACTCACACTGTAAAAAAAAAAAAAAAAAAAAAACACACAATTTGTGTTACACTGCTGCTTTAAAATTTTAAGTTTAATCAACTAAAATAAGTTTATTCAACTTGAAATGTTAAGTTGTACTAAGTAACAACTTAGATATTTGTGTTTGCTAAACTTAACAGATGGGTAAATAACCCAGCTGCCTTAAAATTTTAAGTTAATTCAACTCAAATATCTAAGTTGTCACTTAGTATAATTTAACATTTCAAGTTGAATAAACTTTTAAGGCAGCCAGGTTACAAATTATTTTAAGTTGATTTAACAAATTGTTTTTTTACAGTGCACCTTCATGTCATTCCAAACCCATGACTTTTTTTTTTTTTCTCTCTGCGGAACAAAATGTTTTGGTTACCATTACAAATAAAAAATGTTTTATACTATGTAAAAAAACTTTAAGTGTTCGTGCTGCCTTAAAATTTTAAGTTTAGACAACATGAAATGTTAAGTTGTACTACATGAAAACGGGGATATTTGAGTTGAGTAAACTTAAAATTTTAAGGCAGCACAAACTAAGTTGAAACAACTTTTGTTTTAAGTTGTTGTTTTTTGTTTTTTTCAGTGTAGTGGACATATACTTGGAGACTTCAATAGGGATCAGCAGGTTGAAGATCCAAATTGCAGTTTCAATGCAGCTTTTTATTTATTTATTTGTACTTTTTTATACTTTTATTTATTATATTTTTATTTATTTATTTATTTATTTATTTATTTATTTTTTGGAAATGACCGATCGTTTCACTAAATCAGACCATTATTCTTTGGCTGGGATCATGTGGAGACCTTCATGTAGAGCATTGAAACTGCAATTTGGAATTTGCAGTTTTAGAAATTTTAGAAAGTTTCCCTCAAAAACCTTAATTTTTGAGTAAAATAGGATAATTAAAAAATGGATTTATTGGGAAATGAATGGATCACACAAAATGAGCTTCCATATTAAAATGAATGTGAGGTTTTAGCAGTGGTATAATGTAACAAAGTAGTGATACTTCGTTACAGTAATTAAGTATGTTTTGGGAGTATCTGTACTTTACTTGAGTTTTTATATTTCAGCCTACTTTTACTTTTACTCCACTACATTTCCTAATTAAAATGTGTACTTTTTCTTACATTTTCCCGAAGCATATTCGTTACTTACTACAAAATAGTCAGAAGTCAGAAGAACACTGACTGCAGGAAAGCAGGTTTGACGAATCAGCGGTCTGGCGCTTACAAGTTAGACTCTTAAAACCACCTTTGCTCATGTGCAAACAAGTGCGTGCACAACTGCGGATGATTCATTTTCTACTTTTAAGTCGAGTGTGGGGTGTGCGATATACAGTTTATGTTCTGCGATAATATGGTAAGTGTTGTTGTAATGATGTCCGATCTGAAATGATCAAGTAGGCTGTATCACCAAATCACACACAGAGTGAACGCACGTTGATTTATTAGTCTATTAAAACTCAAAATTCCAGGCATTCTAAATTGTAGATGGCAAAAATGCTTCTGTATGATTTTTATATCTATATAATTTAATATAGTTAACTTAATCTATATCACACAAAGAGTACGGTTTTTCTGCAGATATCAGCATGATAACACATTTAATAATCATTTTGTACAAGTTCAGTAAAGCAATAAGTGACTTAGATTTTAGGTTATTACTTGTTTTTGTCCAATTTGCCAACAAAAATAGTTCCAAACAAAGATCACAGCACTGTTTTGCATCTCTGAGTAATGGACAGTGTTTACTTATTGAATGAATCAGCTTTTTGAACGAATCGGCTGATAAAAATGATTCAGTGATTCACTCATTGATACAGTCAAATGCTTTGTTCTGAATGAATCAGCCATTTGAACTGGTTGAATCTGAATGACTCATTCAATAACAGTCGCTAGCTGCCAACTACTGGTGGTTTTAATTGCACATTTCAACAATTTTTTCATGTCTTAAATTATTTCAAATATCAGTATTTAACATTTTATGTTAAAAACAAAACAAAAACATTTATGCTGTAAACATTTCATCTGTAACTGCAGTTTAAATGCATCCATGTCCCCTCTGAGATACATTAAACTGTGTAAATACATCTAAATGCTATTTCAGATGCAGATTCCAGAAATGTTTTCTTATCTTGGAATGAAAGACACTAAGTACCGGATGATGTCCTTGTTATTTTTATCACAAAATACAAAATGTAAGAAGAAAAAATGAAAACCGAACACAATCTTGCAACATATGTATCTGCTTCTTTTCTATTTTTCATTTACTTCTACTTTTACTTTCAATACTTAAGTACATTTAAGATTTAAAAAATACTTTTTGTGCTTAAGTACTTTTACTCAAGTAATATTCTAAACGGTGACTTTAACTTCTACCAAAGTCAAAGATTATGAAGGACTGTTCCCCACTAAAAAAGCCCAGTCCAACCACTTTTAAGAAGGCATCTGGACCAGAAACATATAAGCTGAAGGTCACATTAACCTTTAAAAGCATCTCAGTCTATTACAGTGTTAACAGTTATTTATGTAACTTATTTATTTTTTTTTTTTATGTGACCCTGGACTACAAAACCAGTCATAAGAGTATTTTTTTTTTTTTTTTTAATTTATGATTTTAAGAGCTGAATAAATAAACTTTCCATTGATGTATGGGTTGTTGTGATAGGACAAGATTTGGCTGAGATACAATTTGATAATCAATTTAAAATTGCCTTTTCATTTTCCAGATGAAGTTCTTAGCAATGCACATTAATTTTTGGTATATTTACGGTAGGAAATTTACAAAATATCTTCATGGAACATGATCTTTACTTAATATCCTAATGATTTTTGGCGTAAAAGAAAAATCGATAATTTTGACCCATACAATGTAGCTATTGTTGGCTATTGCTACAAATATACCTGTGCTACTTAAGGCTGGTTTTGTGCTCCAGGGTCACATATTTGAAATATATTGTCATATTATATATTGCATTAATATTGACCAGCATTGAGTGACTGTGTTAACTACTGGCAATATTTTAGAAAGGCTACATGACCTGAACAGCAGCCTAAAACAATGTATTCGGCAATGAAATCTGCCAATGAATTATGCAGGATAAGAGCAGAAACCTGTATTAAAAAAGTAAATGAGGCCCATTTGGATTTCATGTCGGATTTAAGGTTTAATTTGCCTGACGTATTTTTATATTCAGTGAAAAGTTCAGCACTCATACTTGACACGACTGAAAAATTCTGAATCTGTCAGAGAGCCCTGTGGGTGCAATATGTTTGGTAGACTGCTGCTTAAAATCCAGACTCATATTAATAGCAAGCATGAGGATTTCATGGAGGCTAACAAGATTCTCTCCTTGGATCTCAACCTAGCAGACACCAACCCCCACTCTCAAACACACACACGTGCACGTACGCAAACCACACAACCAACTGCCTAATGACATCACAGAGGAGCGTCTGGCGAATTGCACACACACTGATCTTCTCCCTTTGCCCTCCGTTCGCTGTCTTCATGAGCCGTATATGAGCTAACTGTTTGCACAGGCCATCTTTAATAAAAAGCGACAAGGATTTATCACCCCTTCACAGCATCACATGAGGCCACTCCATCAGGCTGTGATATCTCTCATACGCAGTCAAACTCGCAGCTTATTAATGCAGCCAGGATGCAGGGGGCCTCCAGGAATAACCGGATATTTCTGAGATGAACGGACACTTGTTAGGGATGTGTAGTCTCTCTAAAAATACGCTTTACTGTACATCCTAGTGCTTTAGATGTTTAACAGGTTGTGTCAGTTGTGTTAATGTTTTTTCAGGCGGTATGTTGTTTTGAAAATTGCTGGTCATACATTTTTTATAGTTTGAATTTTCTATTATTTTCCGTTCTGAAGTTGAAGTCTGAGGTCTGAGTATGTACTACACGTGATGAGGAGTTGCCTGGTCATGTGACCTTAGTTGTCAACTTTTTCCAGGAGCCTCATGGAATAGTAAAGTATATAGTTGATGCTATTTTTATGAATTGCGGTGGAACAGTAGGCCATCTGAGTATGTTTCGATTACTGTTTTGTAAATACTATGAATTTGGACTTACTCATTTCACATATTTCCCTTATATGTCATAGGAGAGTAGGCATATTTGGAAAAAAAGTGGAAGTTGTAGAATCTCTGTGACAATTGTGTGTTATACTGTTTTGACTTGGGGAAAGGTACTTGAAAAAGCAACGCATTACAATATTGCATTAATCCACAATTGTTAGGGTTGGGAATCAAATATCAATTCCAGAATCGGATACTTAAGGTCAGGAATCAGATTTTTAAAAAATGTAAAAAAAATAAATAAATTTCAGTTCCACCTTTCAAATCCTGTGTCCACATCTTTTGTTTTTAGGTGGCGAAAAGGGGTTGTTAAAAATGTATTTGTCTTTGAATCATTTATTCAACATTGATTCATCCAGTAATGAAACAAGTAAATCTTGAGTGAATCATTCCATTCATAAATTCCATGAGATTTTGTTTAGTTGTCTAATTTTTTTATTCAGAATCTACAAACTACAATCTCCATTTAAAAAAAAAAAAAAAAGTGTCTCAAGTTATCCAGAATCATGCAGCTCTATTTTGCACACAAATTGCTCTTAATCATGTCCAGTTTTTATGTAGCCTGCTGATTTTTGTTCATGGTGTTCAGCAACAATTAAATGTTCTGGGAAAAGACACACAGAATAAATATGTTTGATATCTAAATGTTTCATTTTTTATTTTTTTTTTAACCACATTGGAATTGAAACTGGAAATCGATAAGCAGAATCAGAAATCGGAATTGGAACTGATAAAATTTAAATGATACCCTAACATACTATTTGTGTTACTTTTTGTGAAAAATTAATGCGTTATGTTGCTTTTGCGTTACTTTTTGTCACCTGAGCTGGTCTTGCTTATTTGTTTTTAATAACAAAAACCCAAAAATTATATTTTTGGCAACTTTAAAGGACCTTTTACACCGAAATTGAAATAAACCTCAGCCTGAAGGAAGTGTCTCTACACGTCATTCCCAATTTCTCCAACACATTCTTATTCCCAACTCATCATGCTTGGTCAGGACCCCTTTAGCGCCACTTTTTGATGCTCAAGGTACCCCTCTTTTGACACACAGGGTCCTCCAATGCTTTAAATAAGAAACCCTTAGCGTCAATGTGCTGACGCGAAAGGCACTGGGAATTTTATCGTCATTAAATTATATATTGGGTAATAATATTGCTATTATTGCATACATACTGGGGTGTGTGTTTTTTTTTTTTTTTAAATGCAAATAGTCACCAATATTTCAAGTGATCCGAGGCAAGTTGATTGATCTGTGAGAAGAATAGACGTGATCGTTTAGCTGCTCCAATGAAAGTATACACTTATATAAAAGTATTTCTGTTTTTTTACAAATGCAAACCATTAAATTAAGACAAACAACTGAAAACAATGGAGGACCCAAAAGGGGTAAAAGGGGTACCTTGAATGTCCAAAAGGTGACGCTTAAGGGGTCCTGACCAAGTGTTGGGAGTGAGAACGTGTTGATTTCTCAACGCTATCTCACAATCATTTCTCACGTATTTTACAAGGTGACTAATTCGTACAACCTCACTTGTATGATTATGTACGATTTCTGTGAAGAGTGGATTTTGGGACAGGTATAGGGGTGGTCATTTGTACGAATTCCTACAAATTTGCCCCCTTGTAAAATACATACGATTTTTCACAAAATGTACAAATTTGTACAAATTAGCCACCCGGTATAATATGTACGAATTGCTGTGAGAGCAGGTTGAATTTCTCTCATCATGGGGACAGGAGAGGTGTTAGTGAGAGAATGGGGAAACAAAGCAACTTACATTTCTTATATTAAAAAAGTAACTGATATTTTCTTGTAAATTTAAATGTACATTACTAGTTACTTAAAAAAAGGAATCTGATTACATAACTCACGTTACTTGTAATGCGTTGCCCCTAACACTGGTTATCAGACAGCAAATCACTATTTATTTTGCTAAAGTTTAACTTTTTCACACCACCACTGGTTTCTGTTGCTCATTAAAAATGAACTACTTCTGGATGCTTTGTGGCTGGAAATCGCTGTCATGGGGTGTTTAGCACAACCACTAGCCAAAAAAGTGTGTGATTTGAGGTGACAATAAAACAGGCATTCCATTTTATGCAAATGAAAATGACGTGATGTGGCAACTACCAATAAGAGTGCAGAAAATAGGAAACAAGGCTACAGTGACCTCCGACCTGTGTTTTATTTTCTGTTTTCATCTGGTATTAAGATAAGTTTTCTGCAATCCAGTCACAAGTGGTGAAGTGAAACGCATTACCATTTACACCTGGCCTTAACATAAATTTTAAATACATCTTCTGAAACCACTTGTGTTCAGATTTCATCTAGACCCTCCACTCTTGTTTCATCCCACTCTACTTTGCGGGAGCATGAATGAAGCCAGTATGCTGCTTACAAGTGAGTGGGAAAGGAAGCAAATGAAAAGGATATATGAATAGTTATGGCAATTTTGATCATAACCTGTGTTTTGGCATAGTGAAGTTGGAATCAATTTTTGATGTGCTTTCTCAACACGTCCCATAACACTTGTTAGGTCAGTTGGCGGTCTTTTATGGCTGTTCAAACGCATTCAATCACAATCCAGTTGAATGCCTTTTCAACTACCTCTTGAAGTGGTCGAAAGTGTACAAGCTAGACCCTGTTTACCCCTAGATCCTTTTGTGACATCCATTGATGAAATTGTATCACACCAAGTGTAAACAAGGCCTTAGTCTTAGGATCTAATATGTATAATAGTAGTGAGAAAACCTGCGATATTAAACGAAACAAAACACTTAAGAAGACTTAATATGCAATAACCTCTAAATCTGTTCAAGATTTTTCTTTCAAATAAGCATTTTTATCAGGCTCATGTGACAACACTGGACATTTTTGCAAATACGGTATTTATTAGCTGACTAATAACCTTGTCTTTGCCATTAAAGTGAAATCACTGGATATAAACATAAGAGCCTGATAAAAAAAAAATGCTAATTTAAATGGAAAAAAAATCTCAGGAAAATCAGGTTTTGCATCTGAAGTCTTCATATATAGATATTCTCTGAAAACAGGTCTTAAAGGAGAAGTCCACTTCCAAAGCAAAGATTTACAGATAATGTACTCACCCCCTTGTCATCCAAGATGTTAATGTCTTTCTTTTTTCAGTCGTAAAGAAATTATGTTTTTTGAGGAAAATATTTCTGCATTTTTCTCCATATAATGGACTGATATGGTGCCCCGATTTTGAACTTCCAAAATGCAGTTTAAATTTGGCTAGCAAAACGATTAGGTTATTTTTATTTTAAAAAATACAATTTAAATAGTTTTTAATCTCAAACACTCGTCTTGCCTTGCTCTCCATGAACTTTGTGTATTCTGACTGAAGACAGTTAGGGTATGTCGAAAAACTCCAATCATATTTTCTCCCTCAACTTCAAAAATCATTTCAAAATCATCCTACATCACTGCAGATGTACTGACCCAGTCTTTGCAAAGTGAACATGCAAAGAAGATCCTTAACAACACCCTTAACAAAAAAGGTAAAACAGCGATATAGGACGATTTTAAAGTTGAGGGAGAGCATGAGATTTTTCAGCATACCCTAACTGTCATGAACCAGAACAAAAACAGTCCAAGCAGAGTAAGACAAGACGAGCGTTTGGCATTTAAAAGTATATAAATTGTATTCATTGTATTAAAATAACCAACTGTTATCGCTTGTGGATCGCTTGAAGCCGCATTTAAACTGCATTTTGGAAGTTCAAAATCAGGGCACCATACCAGTTCATTATATGGAGAAAAATCCTGAAAAGTTTTCCTCAAAAAACAATTTCTTCACGACTGAAGAAAGACAGACATGAACATCTTGGATGACAAGGGAGTGAGTAAATTATATGTAAATTGTTCTGGAAGTGGAGTTCCCCTTTAAGGTGTGCACACACCAAAAGCAAAGCGAATATTCGCATAGCGTAATTGCTCTAGATTACTAGCGGGGTGTTTTTCGTGTCACTCGTGCTAATAAAAACATTGCGTAATGCTCTTCTCCATTTTCTGATAAAACCAAATGTGTCAAACAGGAAGAGTAAATAAGCTCTTCGATGATTGACTTGTGCGTCAACGCGTCATGCAAATGTTTGAAATATGTGATTGAGGCTTATGGTGTGTTCACACCAAAAGCAAATTTATTTATTATTAGATGCGAATTGGTGCCGACGCAAATGCATGATACATGCCGCAATCGCGTGTTCCATGAAAGGTGAAAAACCTTTCAACTTCAGCAGAAAATTTGCATAACACAAATAAAAACGTATATAGTTTTTTTTTTTTTTAAATCTAAATCTAAATATCTAAACATATCTAAGCATTCTTAAATAATGATAGCTTTACTTGAAAAGCGAAATAACTGAGTTTTTTCTTAAAACAAGAAATATTATTTGCCAGTGGGCCAAAAAAAAAAAATCTTGTTTTCCTTTTGAATTAAGATGATTATTATTTCACCTGATTGGCAGATATTATTTTTTGTGTTAGGAAAAAACTATTTTTTCAGAAAACAAGACTTGTTTTACTTCTCGAGGAAAATTTATCTTGATTCAAGAATGTTTAGATATTTGTGCTAGAAAAGAAGTAAGAAAATCATTTTTTGCAGTGTTAACTTAAAAAAATAATAATAATAAAAATTGGAAAAATTAATAATTAAAAATGTTTTTACTTAATAGACTTTTTTACAGTTTAAAAGGTTAAAATGACTAACAAAACTGACACTAGTGAAATCAAAAATTTGAAAAAGGCAAGAAGGTCTAAAAGTGGTTGCCGTTAAACAAAATGCAAACTATATGCAGCTTGTTCTCATGACACTACCTTTGATTTGCCATATTCAGGGTCCCAGTGCTGGGGGTTGGGATGGCTTTCCCTCGTTAGGGTCCACAGTTTTGTGCTTTACATCAGGGATCCACCGTGAGGTGTTCCGGCGGTTGGTTGCTAGGCGATGGTGGCCTGATTAAGGAGTCCATCGGTGGGCAGAGTTATCGCTAATTGACAGCTGCTAGCCCTGAGGGTTTTATTCCAACCCGGAGACCTCAGGATAATGGGAGGGCAGCGCTCCATCGCCCCCAATGTGAGAATCAGCTATGAGGGGGGCACGACTGCTGATGCTGCCTCCACCTCCATGGGAGTAGAGAAGAGGGATCAGGGGTAGGATGACAGCCACAGAGAGAGAGGGAAATAGCGAGAAGTACGTAAACCGGTGGGAGGTTTATGCCCACAGTGCCCGGTTTTGCATTACCGCCCATCTTTCTCCATCTGGAGCTACTCCCTGTAGCTTGCCAACCAACCCACTTCAAATGAGATAATCTTATTACCGTCCAGCCTGGAAAACTTGCATTAAAATCCAATTATTTCCAGTCACTTTTTGGACAGTGTGGTAAAGAATAATGCATTTTACTAGGTAAAAATATATTTAAATGTTATATGATAATGATGGTTTGGTTGTTACCATTCTAATTGATGTTACTTTTAATCTTTTTTTGTTGGAAGGGAGAATTTTATTTAATTTTTTTAAAGTTAGCTTAGTTTGTGATGTGCTTTTAAAATCTAAATATGCACGATTTCTTCTCACAGAAATGCAAATGCTCATTTTTGAGTTATAGCACCTAATTTCTCCTATAGGAGCTTAGACTTTTTTTTTTTTAAAGATAATAGAGTTCCTGCATATTTCAAACCCATAATTTTGCTGCAAATGAATGGAACACAATTACAACCATGTCATCTCTGCTTTAAGTAATCTGTATGACTGATTATTTTCATAGGAAACATAAATTGAATTACATCAGAGAAGCAAGGCTGGCTCTGATGAGGCTACCCTGCCTCCATTGTAATTATCTTCATATTACTATAATTATTTGGAAGTATGCAAAACGGATTATTCTCTCCTGTAAACCCTGCTGAGAGGTGATCCTTTTTTTCAGCTGGGACTGTTCTCCATGTGCTGACATTATGAAGACTTCTTACAAACCTTGTTTTCATTCCCTAATATACTGTTAGTGGATCCAATTTAGATACTCCTTATAATTCAAAGATCACTTTTACATTCTTTTTACCTTCGTTTCGATATTAACCTTCATTGCTTATTACAGAAATATGTTAAATCTAAAAGGAAAACTGTTTAAACACCTTTGACAGCTGACCTATTATGGGTCCAAGTAGTTGCTACAGACTTATTGCTTTTTTTTTTTTTTGTTCTTTCTTTAAAATTAAAGTGCTGAGTGTTTGGCCTATTGATTCTATGATGCCAGTGTTTTACTTTTTCTACTTTTTGGGTATCTTTTTATGAACCGGTCAACGAATTTGCTTGAAATTTGTTGTGCATGCTCTCATATTGAAACAAATAGTAAAGGAATAGCTTAATGGGCAAACTTTTATTACTAATATTTACATTAGAATCAGTGCCTATGCTATTGTCGTATGATATGTTTTCTTCCTCATGTGTACAATGGATTTTCTCATTTTTGTTCTGGACCAGCTGTATTCCTGCTAGCAGCTATATTGCCTCCTCATTTAGTTGCAGATTCTGTGGTATTAAATCTTAATTTCATTTTATAGGAGCAGTTCACCCAAAAATGAATATTTGCTGAAAATTTACTCACCCTCAGGCCGTACAAGATGTAAATGAGTTTGTTTCTTCATTGAAACAGATTTGGAGAAATTTAGCATTACATCACTTGCTCACCAATGGATCCTCTGCAGTGAATGGGTGCCATCAGAATCACAGTAATCCAAAAGGAATCCACACAACTCCAATACATCATTTAAAAGCCTTGTGAATCAGCTAAAAAGTCTCAGTCTCATCTGAATCAAGAGAGAAATATGCACAGAGGAAGCATTGTTTAAGAGAAAACAGTCCAAAACCTGGATTTGTTGATGTGGATTTGATTCTTACAAACACATTTTTTTTTGCTTTACAACACATTAATTGATCAAGTCGTGTGGGTTACTTGGATTATTGTGATGTTTTTATCAGCTGTTTGTACTCACATTTATTCTGGTGGCACCCATTCACTGCAGAGGATCCATTGGTGACAACTGATTTAATACTACATTTATAGCATTAAAGGGTTAGTTCAAGCAAAAATGAAAATAACCCCAGGATTTATTCACCCTCAAGCCATCCTAGGTGTATATGATTTTCGTTTTTCAGATGAATACAACTGGAGTTATTAGGGCCTGATCATGGGGTGTGAGGACCCTTCTGTAGTTTCTATTTTTATTTTTCTACTTCTCCAAAATGAATCACATTTTTGAGGGGCTAAACATGATTGAAAACTCATGAAACTTTGCATACACGTCAAAAGCGGTGAAAATTCTACATCAGAAGTGGGTGTTGCAAAATGGCTTGATAGCGCCACCTATACAATTTCAACAAAGTGCCCCTCGAGCTACGTTTTACATACATGTACAAAATTCGGTAGACACATGTAACACACCAATACCTACAAAAAAGTCCCCAGTATGAAGTCCGAAATACAACGGGATGTTTGTTATTTTTAATTTATTGTGCTTTTTTTGGCTTTTCAGGCGTTGTATTTAAACAAACTCCTCTTAGAGATTTAGTCAGTCTAATCTAAAGCCCTTTGTGATGTGAAATTGCGAAGATCTTGAGTTTTCTTTGAAGGGCGTGTCCGTGGTGGGCTGACAAACGTCAATGTTTCACCATTAAACAGGAAGTTATTATAATTCAGGTATACAATGTCTGATCTACACCAAAATTCACATGTTTGATAGGCCTGTCTTGAACACACGTCCATGCCCATATTCAGTTATAGTCATAGCACCACCTGCTGGCAACAGGAAGTGGCATATTTTATGCTGTAATGAACTCCTCACAGAGATTTAATTACATCAACATTATGTTTTGTCAGTCTACTTCAAAGACCGTCAAATTGCGAAGATCTTGAGTTTTCATTAAAGGACATGTCCATGGCAGCCTGACAAAGTTCGATTTTCACCATGTAAAAGGAAGCTGTTGTAACTCAATCATACAATGTCTGATCTGCCCCTGTTCGATAAGAGTCCTGCCCTGAACACATCTAAAGGCCAGTATTCTGTTATAATCATAGTGCCACCTGCTGGCAACAGGAAATGACTTGTTTTACACCAACTTAAACATGCAATGTCCAAACTGCACTAGACTTCACATGTTTGGTAAGAGTCCTAGCCTGAAGACATCTAAAGGCCAATATTCAGTTATAACCATAGCGAGGATTTTGATATAAGCCAAGAGGAAACTGGTTTTCCTCTGCTGTAAACAAATTTGGTTCTCGCAAGACTAGAATATTTTCTCCAGAGCTTATGCTACACCTATGTCCTACGTCACCCGCTGGGACGCCACTCTCCCAAGAATGCGCGAACCACAGTTAGATGCTAGAGACTACGGTTTATAAAGTTTTAAATATGGACATTTTTCTTACACAAACGCATCACTACACTTCAGAAGGCATTTATTTACCCCTCGGAGCCATGCGGAGTCCTTTTTATGATGGATGAATGCCCTTATATAACTCAGATTGTATTCGTCTGAAAGAAGAAAGTCATATACACCTAGGATTAGGGATGGGCGATATGGGCTTAAAAATTTATCACGATAATTTCTGGTATTTATTGCGATAATGATATCAGTGACAATAATTCAGGGAAATCCTGTTTCTTTAGAGAAAAGTATTATCTTTCCTATTTCCCAAAATAAACACCCAAAATAGGGTGTTGTGAGCATTACTGAGTATACATGTAATGTAATGGCTGTTTAATTCACTGCACTGTAAAAAATAAAAAACACAATTTGTTGAGTCAGCTTAAAATAATTTGTTACCCTGCTGCCTTAAAATTTTAAGTTTAGTCAACTAAAATAAGTTTAGTCAACTTGAAATGTTAAGTTGTACTAAGTAACAACTTAGATATTTGTGTTTGCTAAACTTAACAGATGGGTAAGTAACCCAGCTGCCTTAAAATTTTAAGTTGATTCAACTCAAATATCTAAGTGGTCACTTAGTATAATTTAACATTTCAATTTGAATAAACCTTTTTGAGTTGACTGAACTTAAAATTTTAAGGCAGCCAGGTTACAAATTATTTTAAGTTGACTCAACAAATTGTGTTTTACAGTGTGGAATGTGAATTAAAATTGTTTGTACTTTCTGTACTGGAAGCTCCTCAACATTAAGACGAATTCCTTGTGTGTGAAACACACTTGGCAATAAAGCTCTTTTTGATTCGGAAGCCGGAGGGCGCCCTTGTGCAAAAACTCCACATATTCTTTATAGCAGAAGTAATAGTACTGACGACGCTCCAGGAATCGGTAAAACCAGTTATCGCTGTAGCTAAATAAAACGCAGATAGAGGAATTTTAACTGAGGGAACTTGAAGACACACGATTGCTACAGTATATGGTTTGTCTGTGTTCTTCAAGCAATCTTGGTTATTTTTATAATGCAATGCTAATCGGCATAGCCTTTATAATACTATAAAATAGTATGATTTCAGCCTCATTCTGTGATATGAAACCACGGCCGATCACAAAAGGTTATTTAAAACACTTGACTATGTTATGAAATAAATTTGGAGAAAAAGCATGCCAATAAATTATATCTTTGTTGGACAACGGCTTTTTAAACAGGCTCATACAGATGCAAAACTGCATCGCACAATTTCTACTAGTACAGTTAACATTATTTAAGGCTCAGACCCAAACCAGTTCCAGATTGGAGCTCCTTATTTAGCCATATACTAGTTTCACGTCTGCCTTCAGCATGTCACTCCGCATTGTCGCACGCAGAAATATGTCAACAAACTAGACTTTATCGCTATTATCTCGGGAAGGCTAATTCTTATCGTGGGGGAAATATTTACCGGTATATCACAACGATAAGATATCACCCATCCCTACGTAGGATGGCTTGAGGGTAAGTAAATTTTCTGCTAAATGTCATTTTTGGGTGAACTACTCCTTATGTTGTAAACTATACATGGTTAAGTGAGAATCTTGCATGACCTGCAAATTCTCTACCCAAAGAAATGTGGTAAGACCAGGAATTCACATTATCCACATCTGTGAACCATTGCTTTTAGTCTCTGATGGACAAGTACTATTTGATGGTAGATATTATAAGGAGATTACTAATGAAAATGCACTGTACCCAGAGTATTGTAGGCCTGATCTGTTTAGCAGGAACTCTTCATAAAGTAACCCCAGCCAATATCAACAGCACAACTTCTTATCCAGTGGTAGGGCTGCTGTCACCCTCATCACGAACACAAAGAACTATTCTTTGATCAGCCTGCTATGTCTCCGCCAGCTGACTTGATTGTAGTTGCTCATGGTTATGCTTACTCCATTCCAATGCATTTCAGAAGAGTTTGCTTGGAGAAAGCTTTGCTACCTGTCACTGCAATGGTTCCATTTCCAGGCCAACGAAATCAATTTTGATGCTTCCGCAAGGCAGCAATAGCAGGAGAAAATGAATGTTGACAGAGAAACTGGATACTCAAGTAAACCTCTTACTTCTGATGCTTTCTGAAAATGTACGCTTTCCTTTCAGGAATAACAGTTGCAGTGATTGAAATGTTTTTGAGAGGTCTATGGAGCATGACAGCTTAGCTTTGATGACTACTTATACTGACTAAAAGCAAACAACTTTTGAATCCTAGAATGAACGCTTGATAGATGTGTCACAACTTTTTAGTTCTATCTGTATATTAATTTATCAAAATGTTTATTTAAATTGAACAGTGTTTGGATATAAAAATGAATTAACTCTGACTTGACTAATCCAGATTTGAGTAAGATATTATCTGTTGATTTGATGAGGCCTGTTTTGCTTAACAGCATACAACTGACCTATTTTAAAGGCAAAGAAACAGGAAGACATGCCATTAGCTGACCAGAGATAAAGCCTTTACCTTCCTCTCACTGATATAACACACGTGTGTTGTTTTAACCTGGAACAGGCATCTCAAATGCTGTGACAAACATCTGGACTCACTTGAGCAAATCCAAAAAAAACTCACTGGGAAGTTCACAGGAGCAACCTGATCAATTATTTCAATCAAAGTTAAAGGCTGAAATCAGATCCACATTGCATGAAGGGAAATGCATATAGTTGATTTGACTGAGACGACACTGGATTAGATTTAAGGGGTGCTGCATACTACTATAGTTGTGTACTATAGATCTGGTCATATGATTATGTTAAATATACAGCTCGGCCATTGGAATTCTATATCCCATAATGTACTGTGTCTACAGTTAAAAAAAATGCTCAAACTTTTAACACAAGAAAAAAAAAAGATTTATTTTCAATTTGATAAATTATTATTTTTTCACTAATGTCATCAATTAACATAGTGGTGTCATGTGGGAAAAATCTGGCATACTACAGTATAGTAGTAGCTGTAGCTACTAGTAGTAGCTATATTTACAGTGCCTTGCGGAAGTATTAATACCCCTTTGTTGCAGGCTTATGTTAAACTGCTTTAAATTACTTTTTCCATGTCAATCTACACTCCGTACACCATAATGACAAAACACAAAACAGGTTTGTAACTACTTTATGCAAATTTATTAGAAATAAAAAATAAAATTATTTCATTGCAAGTATTCATACCCTTTTCGGGGACATTTGAACTTTAGCTCAAGAGCACTCATATCACTTGTAGATGTTACTACACTTCAAGTGAAGTTAAACTGCGGCAAATTTATTTGAATGAATATGATTTTTAAAGGCACACAAGTCTCAGAAAAGGTCTGATATGCAGCTGAAAATGAGCCCTGAGGTCAAAATAACTGTCTGCAGAGCTCAGAAACAGGCTTGCGTCAAGACACAGATCTAGGGATGAGTTCAGAAAAAAATTGTGCTGCGTTGAAGGTTCACAGAAGCATGTAGCCTCCATTATCCATAATGGAAGATGCTTGGAACAACTAGGACTCTTTCTGGAGCTGGTCTCCTGGCCAAACTGAGCAGCTGATGGAGAAAGGCTGATGGTCACTCTAACTGAGCTCCATGATCATATACTGTATGCAGATGGGAGAAACTTACAGAAGGACAAACATCACTGCAACACTCCACTGATCTGGTCTTTATGGTGGTGTGGCCAAACTCAATCCTCTCCCTAGTGAAGATACATGAAAACCCACTTGGAGTTGGCAAAGAAGCACCTAAAGAAACCTCAGACTGTGAGAACAAGATTCTCTGGTCTGATGAACCTCAATTCCAAGCATCATGTTGCCAACCAAGCACTGCTCAGCACCTGCAGAGTACCATCCCAACAGGAAAGTTTGCTGGTAGAAGCCTCATGTTGTGAGGCTGTTTTTTAGCGACAGGGACTGAGGGACTTGCCAGAGTAGAAGGAAAGCTCAGTGCACCAAAATAAATGAGATAGCCTTAATGAAAATCCAGTCAAGAGCATTCTGAACCTCAGACTGGGCATAAGGTTCACCTTTCAACAGGACAATAACCCTAAGCACACAGCATGAGTGACTTATAAACAACTCTGTGAATGTCCTTGAATGGCCCAGCCAGAGCCTAGGCTTGAATGCAGTCAA
Source organism: Labeo rohita (assembly GCF_022985175.1). Lineage (NCBI taxonomy): Eukaryota > Metazoa > Chordata > Actinopteri > Cypriniformes > Cyprinidae > Labeo > Labeo rohita. The sequence goes on along the minus strand of NC_066885.1, from coordinate 23,412,511 downwards.
ACATTTCTGGAGAAACCTGAAAATGTCTGCCAGCTCTCATCCAAGCTGACAGAGGTGAGGAGAAGAACAGCAGATAATTGCCAAATGCAATGCAATACTTGTCACACCATACCCAAAGACTTACAGCTGTAAAGGTTCTTCAACTAAGTACTGAGTTAAAGGTATGAATGCTTATGCAGTGTACTTATTTTGGTGTTTTATTTTTAATCAGTTTGCAAAGTTGTCACAAATCTGTTTTTTTTTTGTTTGTTTGTTTGTTTGTTTGTTTGTTTGTTTTTTTTTGCTTTGTTGTTATGATGTATGGAATGTAAACTGATGTGGGATAAAATAATTTAAAATAGTTTAACATAAGGCTGTAAAATAACAAAACATTTTACAATTTAAAGGGACAGTTCATCTAAAAATGAATACTGTGTCATCACTTGCTCATGAACATTTTGGAGTTTCATTGTGCAGACAAAAACAGTTCATAAATCAACATTCATCTCTTTTTTTTTTTTTTTTTGCATTCCACAGAAAAAAAAAATAACACACTGATTTGGAACTCTTCCAAAACAAAGATTCACATATAATGTACTCACCCCCTTGTCATCAAAGATGTTCATGTCTTTCTTTCTTCAGTCGTAAAGAAATTATGTTTTTTGAGGAAAACATTTCAGCATTTTTCTCTATATAATGGACTGATATGGTGCTCACTCAGCTTCAAAAATCATTTCAAAATCATCCTACATCGCTGCAGAAGTACCGACACAGTCTTTGCAAAGTGAACGTGCAAAGAAGTTCAAACAACCTTAACAAAAAAGGTAAAACAGCGATATAGGACGATTTTGAAGTTGAGGGAGAATAAGAGATGGGAGTTTTTCGACATATCCTAACTGTCATGAACCGGAAAAAAAACAGTCCAGGCAAAGTAAGACAAGACGAGCGTTTGACAAGTATATACATTGTTTTATTTTTATGAAAATAACTGAGCGTTTCACTAGATAAGACTCTTCTTCCTTGGCTGGGATAATTTATAACCGCATTTGGGATCGTTTAAAGCCGCATTTAAACTGCATTTTGGAAGTTCAAAATCGGGCCACCATAGCAGTCCATTATATAGAAAAATCCTGAAATATTTTCCTCAAAAAACATAATTTATTTACAACTAAAGAAAGAAAGACATGAACAACTTGGATGACAAGGGGGTGAGTACATTATATGTGAATCTTTGTTTTGAAGGTGGACTTCTCCTTTAAGTGAGTAAATATGACAGGATTTTCACCCTTGGATGAACCAAGTCTGAATCTGAATAGTTATTTCATGCTGTTATGTATCCAATTATACAATGCCACTATGCTATAACTAAAGACTTGAAACATAACCTGAAATATAAACTCATTTAAAGGATTAGTTTACTCCAGATTGTCTTTCTTTCTTCAGTCAAAAAGAAATTACAGTTTTTGAGGAAAACATTCCAGGATTTTTCTCCATATAGTGGACTTCAATGGGGACCAATGGGACCAACGGGACCAAAGGCCCAAATTGCTCTATACAATCCCAGCTGAAAAAATGAGGGTCTTATTTAGCAAAACGATTGTTCATTTTTTAAAAACAATAAAAATGTATATACTTTTTAACCAGAAATGCTCATCTTGCACCTCATTGATCCCCATTAAAGTCCACTATATGGAGAAAAGTTCTGAAATGTTAACCTCAGAAACCTTAATTTCTTTTTGACTGAGGAATATATAAACATCTTGGATGAGTAATTTGGATGTAAATTTTAATTCAGGCATGAACTAATTCTTTTAACGCAATTTGAGCAAAAGAAACACATTCACGGGACAGTTCATGTCAGAATGTGTTGCTGATTTGAAATATATAATATAAATGTGAGTGTGGCAAGTCGTTTTTGAGGTTTTGCCCATTCAGAGAGATAGGATTTGGCCACAGAGTGAACTGACTTTCCTCGAAAGTGACTTTGGCAGTACTCAGTCTTTATGTGTAAATGTAATGCATGCACTCAGCTTTTATATATCATGCATTTTTAATGACGTTTTGACATGATGAAGTTGATACTTGCAGAAAGATACCGTATGATTGACAGTAGAGAAGCTATGACCAGTCACCTGATGTGCGTTCATTCAAAACGTCTGGCACAGTTCGTAGCCATCATAATTTAAACATGACCATCTCCGGCCAGAAACTCATTAGGATTATAGCAGTCCTGAGAGAATGAATAGTAAAAATGACTTCATAAGATCCTGTATGAAATTAGGGTGATACATTATGTTATAAATTAAATAGGCAAACACACAGAACAAATGCTCAGCCAACAGCATTTGTGGCAAAATGTCGGTCACTACTGGTCACTACAACATACCTTGTTCTCTTAAAAAAAAAAAAAAAAAAAAAATCTAGGTTACAGTGAGGCACTTACAATAAGGTGTGGAGGTTATATAAAGTCCAGCAGGTTCAGAGCGAGAGAAAACTGGAGTGAGTAAGAGATAGAGAATGAAACTATATCAGTTGCTTTCTCTGGCAATCTAGCTGAGGTGCAGCCGGTGTAGAAGCAGTTTGTGACCTTCTACCCCTGGCCTCAGTGTAGCCTGGGATAGGATTAAATCAGGGCTGGATCTGGGCCAGTGCTTACCCATAACAAATACAGGCTGATAACATATCTTTTAATTACAGGCTCCTGCACCTTCATCAAATTCCTCTAACCAAGCCTCTGAGCCCAGAAGGGTCAGTGCTCCCTCATAACTCTATACATCAGGTCTGGGATAATATGATCGCGAGCAAGGTTGAGCAGGGAATTATACAAGCCTGTGACTGTGGCGGCAGCCACGTTTGTCTGCTGGTTTATTGTGTCAGGAGGTGAAGTATCTTCCCTCTGTCAGCATCATGCAGCCTCACGTAGTTCAAATTTACCTGGGACTAGTAACAATGTCCAACAGAGGACAAATATATATAACAGGAGAATTCCAGATTTGATTTATTTATTTTACCCCTGTTTGTGTTTAATAACATTCTTTGCTAGAAATGATATTTTGATATCATTTCTATTTCATAGCTAGCGTTTTATGTATTTCATTCTTTTTTGCACATTCTTTATTGAATGTTACTTTGGAAATGTAATAGGTTACAGATTACAAGTTACCCTGTTTAAAATGTGCTAAGTAGTGTAACTGTCAATTACTTTAATAAAGTGTAGCCTGGGATAGGATTAAATCAGGGATGGATCTGGGCCAGCCCTTAATTATTTAATTAATAAATCGATTATATACGATTACTTACCAAAATTTCTCGAAATGTTTTCAAATGTTCAAACCCAGGAGTGCTCAGCGATGATTACTGTCAGACTTTCATAATCCTTCATCTCTTAAATTAAGATTATAATAATTTAATTTTAAAGCACAGCCACCACAAAATCAGACTTTGCCCCTCTTTTCACTTTGAGAACATGCTGAGGTTAAATACTGATTTAAAATCATAACACAAAATAGTAAATATTAATACAAGAAGTATTCAGATGTAACCCCCTTTGTAATCACTAACATTTTCATAATAATTTTTTTCTCAGTAACTGTAACAGAGTACAGTCACATTAATTTTGTAATTAAAGTACGTAACAACAGTTGAGGTCAAAAGTTTACATACACCTTGCAGAATCTGCAACTGAGGGACTCATATGCAACTATTACAGAAAGTTCAAACGCTCACTGATGCTCCAGAAAGAGAAAGGATGCATTAAGAGCCGGGGGTGTAAACTTTTGAACAGAATAAAGTGTGTATATTTTATTTATTTTGCCTACATATCTTTTTCTATTTCTTTTCATTTATTACTGCACTTCAGAAGCTACAGAAGATACTTAGCCTACATGTTTCCCAGAAGACAAAATAAGTGAAAGTTTACGTCTGGAGCATCAGTGAGCATTTGAACCTTCTGTAATAGTTGCATATGAGTCCCTTAGATGTCCTCAGTGTGAAAAGATGGATCTCAGAATCATACAGTCATTGTTGAAAAGGGTTCAAATACACAAAAATGCAGAAAAGCCAAAGAATTTGTGGGACCTGAAGAATTTTTCTGAAGAACAGCAGGCAGTTTAACTGTTCAGGACAAACAAGGGACTCATGAACAACTATCACAAAAAAAAAAAAAAAAAACAGGTAACAATACAGTATTAAGAATCAAGTGTATTTAAACTTTTGAACGGGGTCATTTTTATTAATTCAACTATTAGTTTCTCTTGTGGACTATATGCAAACGTCTTTTATGTGAAATATCTTATTTAGGTCAGTACTAAATATAAAATAACATGCATTTTGTTTGATCCCTCTTATTTTGGTAAAATAATTAACATTTTGCAGTACTCCCCAACACTGATTTTACTTAATAAAGTACTTCAGTACATCAATCTTTTTATATTTGTATTCATTTATTTATTTTATTGAAGAACATACAGTTCTTGAAATTTCTAGAATCACTAAATTAATCAAAGTTAATGAATTTAGTATAATAAAACGTTTGGAAACAAACAGCTTTAGCATAATTACAAATAAGTGGCCTTTAAGTGAAAAAGGATGAGTGAGTGAATGAATGAATGAATAAATGAATGAATCAATGAATGAATGAATGAATACAGGACAAAATTGTTAGTTGTGATGAAAATGACAGCATAATTGTC